>NW_027397063.1:140629138-140795285 GCF_003265705.2 Callorhinus ursinus
CACACACACACACACACACACACACACACACACACACACACACACACGACACGTACATTCTTTGATAGTGCCCCCGATCTTGAATGCTTGGTCCCAGGGCTTGGTGGAAGGAGGGTGCCCTGAGCTGGAAATGGACTGGTTTGATTTCTAGCCTCCTTTATTGCTCACTGACTTCTCGTGGGAGACTTCTCAACCTTTCAGCCTTCCTCGGTTTGTCCATGAGTGCAGTGGGGGTGATGAGGCAAATCCCTTTGCATTTCTCGGGGAGACTGGGAGATTGGGAGTGGTAGAGTTTCCCAAGGGAGGAAATGATCCTTGTACCCAGTTCTGCTCACTGCCCCTGCCTCCAGCCCCTAACACAGGGGTCTTCAGCCATATGCCTGCCCCAGTAACAGCACAACAATTGGGACTTACTGTGGGGCCAACCTGTGGTTTTCATTCTTTACCTATATTCTATTTTTAATCTTCTCAGGAACCCTATGAGGAAGTACTGCATATCCTCCTTTTAATTGTGGGGAAACTGACGCTAGGGGGTTAAGTATTTGTCCACAGTTACAGGCTAGAGGTTGGTGGAGTCAGGATTTAACCCAGGTCGGATTCCGGAGCTCAAGGCTGTGAGCGGTGCCGTGGTGCTGCCCTCTGCTGGGCAGGCTGTGCACATGCGGGAGGTCGGGAAATGAGGGAGTGGAGTAGGAGTATGGGCTTGAGGTCCTGACCTGGAGCCCAAGGACAAGTGTCCCGCTCAGTACCTAGAGAGGCAGCCCCCTCCAAGCACCACCCCCCCGCAATCCCCAACTCGAGGAGCAAGACGGGTGGTTGGTGATTCTTTCCCCAGGACGTGGAACCTTCTTCACCTGCCTCCCTTGCTGGCCTGTGCCCCTACACAGACTATGTGGTTGGCTCAGACCAGATCCTCCAGGAGGTGAGCAACCTTTGGTTTGCCCTCCCCAGGCCCCCCCGGATAGGGTGTGGAGATGGGTGCTGTCCATGAGAAGGGCCTCGTTTTGTCGAGGCCTCCAGTTCCAGTGCTGGGAGTGGGGCTCAGGCGCTGGCTTTGTCGTAGTCCGAGGACTTCTTTACACTCATCGAGTCCCACGAGGGGAAGCCCTTGAAGCTGATGGTTTACAACTCCGAGTCCGACTCCTGCCGGGAGGTGACTGTAACTCCCAACGCAGCCTGGGGTGGAGAGGGCAGGTACTTCCTCAGTCGGAGGGCGGCGGGGTGGGGGCCCAGTAGAGCCCTGGCTGGATCTGGCCACGGGACATGGACGCTCCGAATCCCATGGTGGGGTGGCAGAGGCAGGGCTCTGGGTCCAGGGAGCCTGAGGATGACCACTGGTCCAGGAGGCACCCTTTCTGCCCCTCACGGCCAGGACTGGGTGGGGTTGGCAGGTCTAGGAAGGGCTATGGGACAATCCCCTGGATTGAATGTTTCTGGACTTCGGCAGTCTGGGCTGTGGTATTGGCTACGGGTATCTGCACCGGATCCCAACCCAGCCTCCCAGCCGCCACAAGAAGCCACCTGATGCCCTGCCACCTGGTGCCTCGCCTCCTGATGTCCCGCCACCTGGACCCACCCCCCAGGACTCTCCTGCCCCTCCTGGCCCAGAAATAGGCTCCAGGCAGGATGACTACATGGAGGTACGAGGGGAGCATCCGCCAGTGAGGGGAAGGGGGAGCTACATATGGGCAAAGGGGCCTGGCACCTGGGAAAAGACGACTCAAGGCTGCTGTCACCAGGGGCCCATTTGTGGAGCCGTTGGGAGGCTTTTCTTGCTTCTGGGACCCAGCGGAAGCAGGTGGTCCCATCCTGGGACAGTGAAGCCCACTTTGGTTCTCCTGCTACTTGGGTCTGGAGGTGAGGGTAACGGCAAGGCACTAGTTGTCATTTTCCTTTACGAGTGGGAAACGGAGGCTCGGGTGCGCAGAGCCTTGTGCTGTGCCTCAGTGAGTCTGTGGTAATACTGGGCCAGGGGCTTGGCATCCAGAGGCCTCTTGTGCCCGACTTTAGATCCCCTGTAGGGGAAGGGCAGGTCCCCACGGCTGTTTGCTCCGTCACACAGAGCGGTGCTTCCATGGCCAGTGTGGGCCGGGGTTGGACTACTCTGTCCTGACTGCCCCTGCCCTGTTCCCTCCTTCTTCCCTGGCCCCCGTAGGCTCTGTTGCAGGCACCTGGCTCCTTCATGGAGGGACAGCTTTCTGAGCCTGGGAGTCCCAGCCATGGTGCTGCAGACGTTGGGGGATTCCCACGTCCCATGGAGATTCCTCTTCAGCCTCCCCCTCCAGTGCAGCGTGTCATGGACCCAGGTAGTGAGCGGGCTCTGGAGAGGAGGCTAAGGTGCTGAAGTGGGCCCCAAGTTGAGGGTGAGGCTTCCGTGGCAGCGCCAAACCTTCCTCAGACCTGCTGCCGCCTCCTAGCTCATACCTGCCCAGATGGTTGCAGATGAGCTGGTCCGGGGTGCCAAATGGGGGCGGGGACTGCAGTCCATAGAAGGGAAGCGGCCTGCTCAAGGTCATGCAGCAGACTGGGGACAGAGCAGGGTCCAGGCCCTCTGCCACTGTGCTGTTCCTTTTCCTCAGCAGCAGGCAGTGGGGAGCATTTTGGGGTTGGGCGGGGGCGCCCCCATGGGCTCAGATTGCAGTTTCAGGCCGGGCCAGGTGCCCTAGGAACAGGGCTGAGTGAGCCCAGGGTATGGGCCTTCCAGGAGTCTGGGTTTTGTGCTGGCGAAGACTTGCACCGTTCCCCTAGGCTTCCTGGCCGTGTCGGGTCTCTCCCTCTCGGAGAGCAGCAGTGCCGGTGTCCGGCCCAGCCTGCCCTCGGCCACAGAGCTGACCCGCACAGCTCACTCAGCCTCCGGGCCCGAGGACGTCTCCAGCTGCGGTTCTCACGAGCGTGGTGGTGAGTGGCCCACACCTGCGGAAGCGTTCCAGGAGGGACCCTGCGTTGTTGGCAAGGCGGCCCGGAGTTGCTCGGCTGGGTGGGAGGCTGGCTTTGGGTGAAACAGAGCCAAAAGCTCCCTTTCCCCATCAGTGTCTGGGGTGGGAGTTGGCGGGGGGGGGGGGGGGGGAGTCAGTGGTGGCTGTCCCAGGCCACGCCGGCCCAGGGTTCTGCAGGCCTCCTCATCCCCTCCCTGTATGTTTCAGGTGAGGCCACATGGTCCGGATCAGAGTTTGAGGTCTCCTTCCCGGAGAGCCCAGGCACCCAGGCCCAGCCAGACCACCTGCCTCAGCTAACCCTTCCTGACAGCCTCACCTCTGCAGCTTCACCAGAAGAGGGGCTGTCTGCTGAGCTGCTCGAAGCGCAGGCTGAGGAGCCGGCAAGCACAGAGAGCCCAGATTTCGAGGCAGAGGCTGAGGAGGCAGCCAGCCAGGCCCAGCTCTCCACCCCCGAATAACGCCCTTGGCTGTGTCGAGGCCCCTGATGGCATTTCGTGAGGCCTAGATGTGCGGAAGCAGCTCAGGCCACACTCCATAGCCCAGCCCCTTGCCTGATCCCGGCCCAGCGTGCAGCTTCCTAGGCAATGGCTCCCAGGATGTGCAGGGACTTCTGCGGCTGTGGGGGGGGGGGTGCGGGGCTTGTGTGTCCACATAGACCCTACTGGTGTCCAAGAGATGATCTCCCAGCGTTAATTGTGCCTGATGGTCCTGGCTTTGGGGAATCAGGCACTTGTTTGAGAGTCTCAAATCCTTTTGGGGTGGTGGGAGGCTGGGAGCAGCACCCAGATTAAGTTTTACAAGAGCTGGGGTAGGAGAGGAAAGGACTCTGCTGCTTGGGTGGGGCAAAGAGCCTCAGTGGGTAGGGAGAGGCGGCCGTGGGCCTTGGGGAAGGGCATCTATTGGCCACGTACCCTTGAGTCCAGTGCTTGCTCCTGCTCTGGTCACTGTGGCTGCCCAGGAGGCAGCAGGGTCCACACAGGGTCGTGTGTGCAGATGGAGTGAAGGAGGAAGGGACAGGTCTGGAGTGTTCGCCTAACACTTGGCAGGGCATGCTTTGATTCTTGCGCAGCTCAGCTAGCCCTTGGGGACTCCCATTACCATCCCCTCTGTCCTGTGCCCTCAGTCTCTATGCTACCCTGCACAGTTGGCTCCGGCTGGCTGACGTCCGCCAGTCACAGCCGGAGGAGAGAAGCAGTGACCTCGTCCCCCTCTCCTGGGAGAGGAGGGTTGGAAATTCCAGGCCCGTCAGCAGAGACTCACTTGTCCTTGGACCACGATGTTTCTTCTTCCCCAGGACCTACACCCCACAGACCCAATATCCCTAGTGATGACTCCTGTCAGCTCCCCAACTTCTACAGCCATCTCTTCTAAATAGATACAAGGCATCCAGGCAGCCCCAGTGGTGAATACAAATGGCAAATTTAAGCTCACCGTCCTAAGCAGACTCTCAAAGCCAGTCCTGACTGGATCTCTTTACACACAGCGCCCACCCTAAGGGGGAACAAGGGGCCTGGACAAGAGTGGGTAAGGCCCATTCCGTTCTTTCCCAGAGTATGGAAGGAGGCTGTTCCCTCCACCCCCAGGTACCCGGAGAGGTTAGGACTAGGCCAGTTCTTCTGCTCTCCCTGGTTCCTGCAGGAGGAGGAGGAGGGCTCCATGCAGGAACAGCTCCTCATGGCCTGAAGTCCCTCACCTGCCCACTTCTTGCTGATTGCCACGAAAGCCGCCTCTGGCCTTGTCTTCTAGCTGCTACCCAGTTGGAAGTCCCACCTTTGCCGCTCGGCCTGTAACGTGTGCACTTAACAGCACTCAGAGTTCCGTTAGGCCCCCAGGACGAGGACTGTGCTCTGGGGCGCACAGACCAAGTATACGCAGGGAGGGCCCCCAGTGGGCAAACACTTCGAATTTCTAGCACTGTGACTGCAATTTGAAGCAAGGCCTTGTCAAGCCTACCGTGGCAGCTGATAAGCCTGCCGAACCGGGAGGCATTGTGTCCGAAGCCAGGGCTGGAGCTGGGTTCTGGGATTGTCTGGGAGCCCAGTGTGCGCCTGCAGGGATCTAGGAAGTAGAAATGAATCACCACAGGATTCTTGTGAGGCCAGCTTCCCTGAACTGCAGCCTGGTAGTCTGGCCCAAAGTCACCCTCACCCCAGGATTCTGGCTCTTCCCTCCCTCACTTTGACACACTCCCTGCCCTAACCAGGGGGATAAAATGGGTACTGATGCTAATGACTGCCAGGGTAAACATGGAACCAGAATTTCTCTGTAATCTGCTATGAAGGAAAATGACAAGTGAAAGAAATAAAGGTGTACTACACTTTGAAATATTGTAACTAAAGCCTTTATTCTATACAACTGTGAAATACAGATTTTTACCCTTTTGGCATTGCAGACTGTCAAATTTTCTGGAAACTGTTACTGGTTTGACTGGAAGGGAAAAGAAGAGAAGCATGCTGAGGGTCAGATCTATGACAGGAAGGGAGCGCAGCCGCCCCTCAAGGCTCGGCACACAGGGCAAAATGGCCCAGCAAAACGCATTCTTTAGCCCAAGGGCCCCTCCTACAAACAGCGGAGGGCTGACAAGTGAGTTGTAGGATGTTTTTTGTTTTTGCCATTAATTCACAACTATTGCTAAAAAATGTGCACCAAAAGTGCACTGTTGTATCCAACAGATAGAAAGGATTTTTAAAAAAAGAAGCCGGCTGCTCTCTGTAAGGGGGAAAGACTCATTGGAAATGTGGCACATCTTTGCTCACTTCTTCCAAGTGCTGGAGGCAGTGACCTGTCCACTTTCCAAAGGAGGCTGACCAGCAGTGAGGGAACCCTGTCTCTACAGTTGTGCAGGTAAGAATATCTCAAATAGAAAGGTCTGGACCCAGGCCCAACAGCTGCCTCCAGCTGAACCTGTGAAGATGTAGAAAAGAAAAAACCTTCCCCACTCCTTCCCCGTCCCTGCAGTTGTGGGGACAGACCGCACACGAGCTGGGGAGGCAACTGGACTGGAATAAACTGCCCTCTGAAGGCACTTGTGCTCTTGGCTTCCTACAGGAGGCTTGTCTTAAAGTAGTTTTACGGCGGTGGACCATTGTTCTATTCTGAATACAAATGACCTTGAGGAGAATCCAAATTATTTTTTTTCCTGCCAAAAGTTGAAGTGTTTATCCCCAATAAGTTATATTCTGTACAAGAATCAAATGATTCTATGAAAGCTTCAGATTGTTAGAAAGAACAACGAAAAGAGCTCGATACAGGTACCACAACAAAAACCTGCATATAAAACTCTGGAGAACACAAGTATGTATACTTCCAGGATGTGAATATCAAGTTAACTCACTAGGATATCCTTTTTTCTCTGACACCGTACATTTTAGGTAGCATTTAAATGAAGTGAGTATCTCCTTGTGGTCTTAAGTTGCGATGGTGTTGCACTGCTCACCCAGAGCACAAACCTGTGGCATCACGTGGCTTGGCCGCTCGACAAAGCTGGACACGTGGGGCAGGGAAGGTGCTGCACCTGCCCGTGGCTGCCGCACAGCTGGGGGCACTGTGGGGGTGCGGCAGCCCTGGGCACTGCTGGGCGTACTCCAGTCTGGCGGTCCAAGTGCTATGGTCCAGCACCCAGAATTTCTACAGGTCTTCCTAAAAGAATGCATCTGAGATGCAATATTAAAACAAGCCCAACAAGGATAATTTATTATGAAATGGGCTGGCTCTGGAATTGTACAAGAGCAAATTCCTATTAAAAACAACTGTCTTAACTTGTTTGTTTTTAATGACCAACTTGGAAAAAGCCTTCATAGGTGCTGCATGAATGGAATGTACTCTTAGAAAAGCTACAGAGCATGTGGGTTTGAAGTTGAAACACAGTGACAGATGTGGCTCTACCTATGTGTCTCTAACAAGTGCTAACAAAGATAAGGTCCTTTGAAACGAAAGGAGGAAGCCAAGTCCGCTGGCCTGCCGTCCGTTCTCTGTACATCTCACAAGACACAGTGTGCTTGTGGGGTGTTCTCGCATTCTCTGCCTCCCTGGGGACAGCTTAATCTACACGTGGAGACGTTTCTATTTTACATTGCAATTAGTCATTTCAACTGAAAGAGAATCCCTGTCCATACCAAATCGGCCATTAGAAGTCTTGCTCCCGTTGGGGCTTGGTGGGCTTCCTAGGACTACTCTCGGGGCCATAGAGGAAGGTCAGTAAATGAATACCCAGGAGCGCTCGCCCACCCCTCACGTGGACTTCTGACGGTAATGGAGGGTGAGGTCACCACCACTCTTCCATATGAAGTGCTTCACTGTTCGGAGGTCCATGTTTGGATCTAAAACCTGAACAGCAAAAAATAAATAATAAATAATGTCAAAGCCTCTACTTGGAAATATCCAAGACCTTTACTGCGAACTTAAGGACGCTCATCGGGCGATCTAGCTAGCTAGTCCTCCCACCCGCACCTGGTGGCCTGCTCCTGCTGGCAGAGACCCCACGCACGCAGACACGAACGTGGGCACTGAGAGACGGGCGGCTGGTGCGGCTGGGCCAGAGATCCCACCTTCGGCCGTCCCTCTGAGGAAATGCCTCGAGTGCATCTTTATCTAAAACAGTTCCCCCAATGCTCCACCCACCTCCGCTTCACATCCTACACCAACACGGCAGATACTGCTCTGCCAATCAAGGCGATCATGTGTCTTTTTCTTGTCGGGGGGAAAAAAAAAGCCACCACCACATTCACCATTTGTGTGTGCATTTCAATCTCCATGTCCTTTTTCCGAGAACCTCACTGGGATAAATAGAAACTTTAGGGTTGGCTGCGGGCCCCTCCAGAAAGGGCCTCACCAACAGGTGGGAGAGACCCAGCACTCCCAAAGGTAACAGACATTGGAACCATAATCACACCACATATAACTTTCTGAGCATCGGCACTGGAAAAAAACGGCTATGGTCCTCAAGTGCACTTACCTGGTCCTGGCACAAAAGTTCAATTTTCTCCTCTGCCAACACAGCAATATCCTCTTCTTTTTCCTGTTCTCCTGGTTTTTCATTATTAGAAGAGCTAGTGGTTTGCGACTCATTATCCAAGTTGATGATTTTCTCATAAACATGTTCCATTACTTTCCGGACTTGAAGCATGTCACTAGCAGAGAGTCTATCCCTGTAAAAAGCAAGAGCAGATCGTGCCATCAGGAAATCACTGGATATTGTCTCTTAAATATTCTTTGGTGTTCACATTGGATAAAGATAAAACATAGCACAGAAACATAAACCAAGAAGTGTTTTTAGTTACTGCCTTAACCTAGTTCTAGAATTGCCAACACATTTCCAGAGTGTTCCCCTAAGACACAGATTACGTGTAAGTGAGATTAAATACGTGTTCTTAAAACTTACACATACATCAAGAACAGCCTTCTGGGTTTTATTCCCTTAAAGATGATCCTAGACCATGGGCAAACTAAATGCTCCTGGCAGGGAAGGCAGCCCCCAGTGTTTACCAGGCTCCAATTCCCCCGGTGCTCATTTCTCCTACGGCTCTCGGCCCTATAGCCAAGACCTCCTGCCTGAACTCCAGGCCAAAAGCCCAACAGCTGGCTGTGTATATCCAGATGGACATCCCACAGGCACCTCAAACTCTACCTGTCCCAAACCAGATTCATCAATTTCCTCACCCCCAAACCTACTTACTTTGTATCGCTAACGTCAGTTAAAAATGGCCAACCCAAGTAGCTCAGGCTCAAACTCTGAAAGCCATCTTGAACTTCAGTCATTAAATTTAGTTGAATCTAGGACTTGCTTAAAATAATCTGGGGTGTGTATGTAGGTGGGTGGGAGGGAGGCGAGGTAGAGATAGAGATGAAGCAAAATGTTCAGCCATGTGTCGATAACCCTGGAGCTATTTGATAGGACAATGGGGGTTCATGCTCCTGATCTCTTTTTTGTATATGTTTAGAAATTTCCCTAACAAAAAGTTTTCAAGTCTTGTTAATTTTACTTGCTCGGATATATACCTATGAGACCTCAGATTTCCTTTTCCACTTCTGGCCACCCCTCCATCCTCTGCTGTAGCTACACTGGTACTTGTTAATTTTCAGGATCTTGTGCATGCTCCCACTTCCACATCTCAATCAAACCATTTCCTGGACTTGGAATACCTCTCTTTTGAAATTCTATCCATTCCTTACATGTCCAGCTCAAACTCCATGTCTTTCAAGAAGCCTTTCTGGAAAGCTCCAGCCCACAATTCATTTCTTTCCCCTACTCTCATCATTCCCTAAGCATCCCTAAGAGCAGTTTTTATACAGAGATTGTGTCTGCCCTAAACTATGCTGTGGCAAGAGACAAAAACCAAGTCTTACTTTTTTGAACATCTGTGGCCTACCACAGGAGGTACTTGGTAAATGGTAAATTGTATAAGCTTTCAATATTATAAAACTAGCTTTAGATCTCCTTTACTATAAAAGCAATCATAAAGAAGAAGAAAGCTCTGGCAATTAATTAGATCAAGATATCACGTGACACTGCCCTTACTTACTTTTTTAAGGTTTTTGCTCCTGAAGATGCATGAGGTTGGAGGTAGAAAGGAATTTTGTTGAATTTGGGCATATTTTTCTGAAATATTAAAAGTAGAAAGGTATGATTGTTTTGAGTAGCTGATGAATGAAAATGACATCAATAGAAAAACATGATTTTCAAGTTAAGTTATTTTACAATTAAAACTGACTTTCTATGAAATGTATAGTAAGCTATCAAATCATCCAAGTCAGCTTTAGTGAAAACGTATCAGAAAAGTATCATGTTTAGTTTTGTAATAAAAGATATGTGAGACAAATGATATGTCATTGGCAATATGAAGCTGCAGGACGCCTCTTCTCAAATAATTCAAGGTATTAAAGGGAAACAAATTTTAACTCTTAAAGCCCTAGAAATAAAAATCTCAATTCCACATTAAAACATTGGGGCTGATACCTAAAGGCCCAAACACGAAGTTCGGTGTTTTGAGAGAAACCCACAACATTCACCTTTTTTTTTTCAACATTCACCTTTTAGCAAAACCGTACACTCTAGGCTGGTAAGGCCCATCATCCAACTGAAAAGGCCACTGAGGTCCTCCCACGTTCTTTCCCTCTGACCTCAGGTCTGAGGTTTTAAGCGAGAGTGGAAACTTCAGCCAACCACCAAGATGTCTACCAGGAAGTAAACCACATACTTAGATGAAGGATAAAATTAACTGGTCATCTTTTCTCTGGGTATTAATCCCCTCCGAGCCTCCATGTCATATCCTGTCTGGATGTCTCCTCTCAGGAATAAGCCACAGGCCTAGAGTCAGCAATGCATCCCAGGTGACTTTCACACTCAAAGGAAGTAGTGGTTTATGGGGAGCTTGGATTTAGAGAAGACCATAGACTATCCATTAGGTGTCACACTGGCTTTAAGTTCTTGGAGGTATATCTGGGACAAAAAACACATTTTCTGAAAGTTTTAGAGATTAAATCTCTTTTCATATGGCTTTAGGAATATATAAAACAGGTCAACAGCACATAAGAGAGTCTAGAAACAGACCCATGTGTATACAGAAATTTAGTATATGATAAAGATACCATTTCAAATTAGCAGGAAAAGGATAGATTAATCCAAAAAATTGTTTTGGCACATGGCTAACCATCTGGAGATAGTTAGCATCCTACTTGGATAACAAACAGAATAAATTCTAATAGATTACAGAACTAGACATACACAATGATCACAGACCTACTAGAGGAGAATACATTTTTGCTACTTTGGAGGAGGAAATACTGAAGCAAGACATGAAACTCAGAGCCATAAAAGACCAATCTGATTACATAAAAATTCAAACTTTTTGCTTGGCAAAAGACACCAGCCATGAACAAAGTAAAATTTCGATTGAGAGACACAGAGAATAGTCAAAGGGTTAATATTCAATATGACGAAATCCTACAAATCAGTAAGAAACACAAATTACCCAAAAGAAAAATGAGTAAAGACTATAAAAAGGCAACTCACAGAAGAAATACAAACGGCCAATATGAAAAGATGCTTAACCTCACTACATGTGAAAAACAACAGCCCACCTTAAGACAATGAGATATTTGCCATCTTTTAGCAAAGACTGAAAGTACCCAGTGTTGGTGAGTGTGGAAAAACGGGCACACGTACAGTGTTGGCGAGAGCTGCTATAGCTTTTGTGGGGGGCCATTTGGCAGAGTCTACCAAAATTGAAAACGTGCGTGCCCTCTGATCCAGCAATTCCACTTCTAGGAATTTATCCTAAAAAGTACACAAAGACACATGTACAAGGATGCTCACTGAAGCATTGCTTGTAATAGAAAACATTGGAAACAACCTTAATGTCCATCCATAGGGGACCAGTTAGATAATTTACGGTACATTTATACAAAGACATACTATGTAGTCATTAAAGAGGAATGACCCATATGTAGACAAGGAAGGATGTCCAAGATATATTTTTAAGTGAAAAACCAAAATAAACCAAGTTGCAGAACAGTATGCATAATAGATTTTGTGCAAAATAATGAACTGTGTGTGTGTGTACACATAGGTGCATGGACACACTCCTCAGCGGTACCTGCTTGTGTGTGCACAGAACCAAGTCCTGAAGGTTATGGCCTGGTCTGGGACTAGTTACCCCCTCCAGGGGGAAGGACAGGAGTGAGTGGAAGAGAGGAATGACTGGGAAAGAGATGGGAGTTTCACTTGATTCATTTATTATTTTCTTTAATAAGCACATCTTACGTTTATAACTAAATCCAACAAAGATATAAACAGATACATAACTAATTACCAGTCCTTCTTCCACAACTTTGGGACGGCAGGGAAGCAGAGGAGGGCTCCCTTTGGCAGCCTGGTTTTTACTAACGTAAGACTGTACAGTCTAAAGCTGCTATTAATTTCCTTCGTGATTTGGACAGAACAAAAGGGCAAAGCAGGAGTGGAGGACACTTACATCCACAGTGATGTCAATTACCCATTGTGGCACCGTCTCATTAAGAAGCATCGACTCAGTCTCACCCCCGGAGTCTCGGCAGAGCAGCCTAAACATAACCCATCAGGTAGTCAGGGACACAAGCAGCACAAATGACAAACCACTGTCAACAAACATTAGAGGGAGGGACCCTAGAGCTCATTTGGGATGACCCCCACTTGACAGCTGAGGAAATAAAGTGCAGCCAGGCAGAATGATTCACTTGGCTAAGAGGTGCAACGGGTGCTAACACTCAGGACCCCGCATCCTGAGGCCACGCATATACGAGAGCTGCTTCTCTGAGTCCTCGGGTGACGACAGGAATGCTGGGTGCAGGCAACACACTCAAGACACGTCCCCTGCCAGGGCTGCAGTGCATGGCACAGGCCTCCACACATCACAGGGACCAGGACAGTGTTGGTCAACACACTCTCAGGAGTTTACCATAAAGGAAGAGAATTCTGAGCTTAAGGGCAAGACAAGCATTTTCCTTACTTCTGACCCTACAGAAGACTCTACTGGGCTCTCCCCTGTGATTCCACCAGGGCCTGGCTGGCAACCTGAGGTGAAGCTAGGCCAGCTTCCTGGCAGGGCCTCGTGAAGGACAGTCTCACACCTCAGGTTGGGCACCGCTGAGCACGATTCTCAGGAGCAGCCCAGCCCATCTTGTGTGGTCAGCCTGAGGGAAGTTACCTACTCTGATGCTGTTCTAGGAGCAGGGACTTCTGGTGATTCCCTGATCCCGGCAGTCACGTCAGCTAAGTAGAGAAAGTGACAGCTTCCTGTAGAAACCACCACAGAAGCTGCCTTAAAGCAAAGTATTGACCTCATTTTAACACAAGAGGCTCAGCTCTCAATTAGAATGTGGTCTAATAGCATCAGACACTTAACCATCTCATGGAAATGGAAAAGCTTCCAAATCCCTCACATCCCCAGAACAAGTTACCACGTTTGAGTCAGTATTTCTTAGCAAATGGGATGATTTCCTAGGCAGAGTCTACAGCCCTCCATGCCCCTACCTGAACAGTGTGCGTCCTCCAGCTTCACCAAAGATCACAGGGGTGTGGGGGGGCACTTGAAAATATCCATTTCCCTTCTGTACTCGGTTCTCCTGCTCCCCATTTACTACGAAAAAATGGAGATGGTGTCAGTATCCAAAACTAGTGCTAAAAACACAGATTCTAAACATTTTGTTTCTACAGGCTTCAAACATTGCAAAGTTTTTAAAACTAGTCTGATAAATCAGCCGGTCAGATAAAGGTAAAAAACAAATTAAAGTTAAATTTCTACAAAGAATAAGAAGTAAAGCAACTTGTGATGTACCTTACAGGAAATGACTGTATAATTTCAGAGAATTTTAATAGAAGAGATTAACATTTGAGATTTGAAACAAAAAGAGAACTCCAATTCAGCCACAGGAAAGTCTAGGATAGTCTGTTTAAAATCGCAATATGCGTGCGTGTGCGTGTGTGTGTAGAACACCAAGCTCAGAAAAATTTCTTGGGCCAGAAACAAAAATTGATGCTTAATGGCAGCCACAACTAATGGCAGCAGTATTGGTGAAAAATAAAATCCTCAGTGAAGTCAAAATCCCTTTTTTATTATTCTCTCTAGATTTCATTTCACTCTGCTTTCTCTGTAATCTTTTGACCAAGTATGGTTGAGCCGCACTCCAGTACCACCTTGTTCATAAAGGCATCCCTAGTGAATCTGGAAGCAATCTCACCCTCTGACCCTACAGTACTTTCAGACCCTCTCTTGTAGCAACAACCAATGCTTCCCTCTGACCTCATCATGTTCTCTCTGCTCTGTCCTCAGAGCAGTCCTCTGCTCTGTCCTCTGTCCTTCCCTCTGTCCTCTCTGCCCCACCAGAATGTCAGTCCCTACAGTATATAGTCCATGCCCATTTATCTCTATCAACCCCACCTACAACTCACTATAGGCCTCCGAATACCTGAGCTGCTCACTGAGTAGAATGTACATGACTCTCAAGAGTCCATTGGTCATGGTGCTGGTACAGCAGGTGACTGCACAGGTGGAACAAGCAGCCGTCGGGCTGGAAGAAGAGATGGGTGGGTCCTGCTCTGCCTTTACTATGGCAGTTTGATTTTAAGGATGATCTGGGGTTTCCTTACTTCCACAGCCAAAGCCTGGATGCCAGGTGTGCCGACCGTACTACTAGTTTTTGACCTTTATCGTCCACTTGGGCCTCTAAGGGCATCCTGCCTAACTGTCATGTTGCAGATGGAGAAGGATGAGCCAAGAACTGGAAACGACATGCCCACAGTGACACAGCTGCTAAATGGCAGAGCCCACACTAAAACTCAGCTTTTTCAAGCCTCTGTGGAAAGACCTTTCCATTGAGTTTCTCTGGCTCAGAGGCCACTGTACAATTCTGATGGGGAGGGGAGTGGGCCAGGTGACATAAAAGAAAAGCCACCACAGATGGGGTCAGTGCCCTCTCTGACAGGGATATCAGAAGAATGGCTTGCAGAGAAGCATGCCATCCTTGCACAAGAGATTTAAACTCCAAAAATCATTTCGGATGAGTCAGCCAGAACAAAGTCTCTGGCAGGAGATCCTCATCACTGTTGACCACCAGAAGTGGACCATCTTCAGCAGAATCTTCAGAGAATTCAGAGAATATTCAGCAGAGTAAGCCCGTGGTAGGTGGGACTCAAGGACTCTTCAACTGGCTGCAGGTAACATACGAGCTGTGAAATTTTTTTTCCCCCTTCTTCAATCAAACTGAACCAGACTTATAAATTCAAAACATGTTCTCTGCTGCCCAGAGAAAGTTACCACCACTGCCTGTGGCACGCACAGCTTTACAATGTCCTCAGTGACATTAATTCTTACACATATTTGTTCACTTATCCTGACACTTCTGAGCTGGAATTTGATTTTCTGAAACGTTTAGAGCAAAGATCAGGGAGAATCACCGGACCTGGTAATGTCTGTGTTTCAGGCTGACATGAACTATGATGACATAAGGACAGAAAGGGCTTTCGATGTAGCTGGTGCTGGAGGTAAGTCCTGCAGGGCCATAGCTACTCTTGAGAAATATCTTTGAAAGAAGGCTGCTAAGCTACTTGCTTTTAAGGGCAAAGGCCATTTAAATATGTAGAGGTTTTTTTAACCCCTCTTGAGCAGCTTCACTGATTGAAAGTGCTCCTGGAATCTTAGTTAAGACTGGATGTTCTTTGATCTGTGGAAGGGAGGGTGATAAACTGGACACATCACAAGTTATTAATTATGTCATGACTTAGCAAATGCTTCTTAAATGTTTCTTAAACCTTCCTGGAATAACAAACTCTCCAAGTATCTTAAACTTCTAAGTAATTTTTTTTTTAAGATTTATTTATTTATTTAGAGAGAGTGAGACTGAGAGAGAGAGAGAGAGTACATGAGAAGGGGGAGGGTTAGAGGGAGAAGTAGGCTCCTCGCTGAGCAGGGAGCCTGATGTGGGACTCGATCCCGGGACTCCAGGATCATGACCTGAGCCGAAGGCAGTCGCTTAACCAACTGAGCCACCCAGGCGCCCCTTAAACTTCTAAGTAATTTTAAATCAATTATCCTGATATAAAAATACGAACCATGGTTTACTTCGTTTTCTTCTTCATCCATTGGATTCACATGGGTTCTAGGCCAATATTCTAGGAGTGCCTGGAGTAAAAGCCCTCCTAAGTTCACTGCAAAGGAGTTAATTAAAATGAAAAGAAATGGAAAAGAGTTAATTAGCTTTAGCCTAAAAACAAAGGGAAAGGAATAAAAATTGTTTCCACATATTCTGATATTAAATTCTTTTTTTTTTTAAGATTTTATTTATTTATTTGACAGAGCGAGAGAACACGAGCAGGGGAGCAGAAGGAGAGGGAGAAGCAGGCTCCCCGCTGAGCAGGGAGCCCCATGTGGGGCTTGATCCCAGGACCCTGCGATCACAATCTGAACCGAAGGCAGATGCTTAACCATCTGAGCCACCCAGGCGCCCCCTGATATTAAATTCTTAACCCAATGCCAATGATGTTCAAAAGCAAGACCTGAAAGATTTTGCCACATCTATTAAAATTTATCTTAGAATGTTTAAAGAAGTAATAATATGGAGCAAACATATTCTATCTGGTTGTTCAGATATAGATAGCCATTCTTTAAAAATGAACAAACAAAAACAGGAATTATATTCTTTAAGGAACTATTTCCATATAGAGCCACTAAAACTATATATATATACATCAGGTATGCCTACATGCTACATTCTTAGGAGAATACCAACCAAAGATATAGTCAACAAAATATAATAGACTTTTATGAGTCTCTTCTCACAATACACAAAAATTAACTCAAAATAGATCAAAGACTTGAATGTCAGACCTGAAACCATAAAACTCCTAGAAGAAAACATAGGCAGCAAGCTCCTTGAGCTTGGTGATGATTGTTTGGATCTGACACCAAAAGCAAAATCAACAAAAGTAAAAGAAAGTTAGTAGGACTACATCAAACTAAAAAACTTCTGTACAGCAAAGGAAACATCAACAAAATGAACAGGCAGCCTACGGAGTGGGAGAAATATTTGCAAATCATGTATCTGATAAAGCGTTAATATCCAAAATATATAAGGACTTCATACAACTGAACAGCAAAAGAACAAGCAATCCAATTAAAAAAATGGGCAGAAAGGGGCGCCTGGCTGACTCAGCCAGTGGAGCATGTGACTCCTGATTTTGTAACTTTGAGTTCGAGCCCCATGTTTAGTGTAGACATTATTTAAAAATAAAATCTTAAAAAAAAAATTGGTAGAAGATCTGAATTGACATTTTTCCAAAGAAGACATATAGATGGCCAAAAAGTACATGAAAAAATGCTTACTAATCACTAATTATCAGGGAAATGCGAATCAAATCCACAAGCTATCATCTCACACGTGTTAGAATGGCTATTACCAAAAAGATAAAAAAATAAGTGTTCATGAAAAGGTGGAGAAAAGGGAACCCTCGTGCACTGTTGGTGGGAATGTAAATTGGTGCAGCCACTGTGGGAAACAGTATGGAGGTTCCTCAAAAAATTAAAAATAGAACTGCCATATTATCTAGCAATTCCACTTCTGGGTATTTAGCCAAAGAAAATGAAATACTAACTGGAAAAGATATATGGACCCCCATGTTCAATGCGGCCGTATTTACAACAGCCAAGATAACGGAAACAACCAATGTTCATCAATGGACGAATGGATAAAGAAAAAACATGGTATGTATGTACAATGGAATGTTACTCAACCATAAAAAAGAACAAAATCCTGCCATTTGCGATAACTTAGGTGGACCTTGAAGGCTACGTAGAGTAAGTTAGACAGAGAAAGACAAATACCATATGATCTCACTTATACGTAGACTCTCAAAACTAAACAAAATCAAAACCAAAAACCAAAATTCACAGATACAGAGAACAGATTGGTGGTTGCCAGAGGCAGGGGTAGGGAAATGAAGGGAGTCAAAAAGTACAAACTCCCAGTTATAACATAAATAAGTCCCGGGGATGCAAGTACAACATGGTGACTACGGTTAAGAATACTGTACTGCATATTTGAACGTTGCTAAGAGAGATCTTAAAAGATCTCATCACAAAGGGAAAAATGTGTAATTATGTACTGTGATGATGAATATTAACTGGACTTGTGATCATTTTGCAGTATATACAAATACTGAATCAGGTTGTACATGTGAAGATGAAACTAATATAAAGTTATGTCAATTATATCTCAATTAAAAAAAAAAAAAGGAAAACAAGAGAACTGTTTCCCAGCTTCACTTTGCCTATCCTAACAGATTTCCAGAAAGGTTTAAGGGTAGAGAGTGTGTTGAGTGTTTAATTGTTAAAGCTAAACCACAGACTGTGAGAAAAATCAAGACCCCCAAAACATTTAAAATGGAATAGTATTTTCCATTTCCATGAGAGAATATATGGATTTCTTGAGAAATGATTTAAAAAACCTCAAATAAATAAAAACAAAACAAAAAAACCTCAAATACTGTTAAAAAAATAAAAGAGCAGATAGCAAAAAACAAAACAAATCAAAACAACAAAAAAAACCCCAACTCAGCACAGATCCACCTTCGCTTTTGAAAGGAGGAAGGGAAGGAGGACACTTAAACTCACGTTTTGGATCTGACCCATCAGGGCTGCTGAAGCCAGCATCTTTTGCAGAAACCCAAGCGGCAAAACAATCACTCTCATCCAAAGTAATAGTCAACATCTGTCAAAAGAAAAAACTGTTAGTGGCATTCCATTTCAATATATTCTCCAAATAAGTCTCTAAGGCCCTATTTATCTATACTATTTGACTGAAGAGCTAAGCCACAGATTCAGAACCAAAATGTGTTTCATGTGATTCACTGCAACTACAATTTAATTTACTGGGATACCAAAAGGCATTCTAAACTGCATTTTGCAAGTATTAACATGAAAAATTTACTGCCTTCACACTTAAAAATGTAGGACTCTGTAAGTAATAATACTTAATTTTGAGTTGTATCAGAAACTTTCAACTATCCCAAACGATACAAACACCAGTTGCTAACTTACCCCTGTTTTTAAGTCTACTGAGAACCAATTTGGCACATATACCATCTTAAATCTTTTCTTAATTTCATCTTCAAAATCCACTTTGCCCAGGTCTTCAACTTTACAAGCCTATACAGCAAAAAAGAAAGTATGGTAATTATCAATATTAAGTGGTAAAATGATTTTGACTTAAGTGTTCAAAATTTTACACATTTTCACAACTGTCTAAATAGAGTCTAAAAACATCCTGGACGACATCGACACCCACAAAGGGCATGCCGGCCTTTCAAATCCTTGCCAATATTCCCGCCATAAGTGTACGGCGGTCTCCAGCTTCACCATTGCTGCTACCTGGGGTTTCTTCCGTTTCCAAAGTCAGTTCTCCACAACACCCCAGTCAAATATTTACCCTCATGTTTGGCCTTGCCACCTCCCTCACTGCCCCTCAGCACAGAACTGACCTCCACTCCTCAAAATTAGAGAAGCCTTAACAAAATCCCCTTAGCTCTGTGCTACTGTTCTTCCCAGTGCGAGGAAAAAAGTGTCCCTTTGATGCTGTGCTCCGGACCCCCTCACTTCTTGGGGACCTGGTACCGTCATCTACTCTCTCATGCTCCCCTGGCTTCTTCCCATGAGCAGTGAACACACTCCAATTACTCTCATCTCAAAAATACCTGAACACCAAAACAAAATCTTTGCTTCACCCTCCCATCCCTATATCCTCTCTCACTACTGCCTCTTCCTGCCCACCTCCCCAAAGTCAAATTTCACCAAAGATTGCTCCACTACCTCCCAATCACTACTCAACCCACTCTACCTGGCTTTTACTCTTAGGACTCTCTCAAGACTGTTCCCCTCCACACCATCCTCCCTACTGGTTAAGTCCCAGGCACGTTACATTCCAAATGGGATGCAAACCCTCCGTAGGCCAGTGCTGCTAACCACAAGCCCTTTCGGGAAATGCTTGCTTAGTTCTTGAGCCGCCATTGGTTCTTGGTTTTCTGACCCCTTTTTATTATACAGCCCTGTGATTTCCTCTTTTCTAACTGTTCCCGGAAGGGTGATGGCTGGTTTTTTTCTCTCTTCAGTACAGATGTATCCCTTGGAAACTCTGATGTTCCCATTGCTTCAGTTATAATCCACCAGACGCTGACTGCTGAGCCTGTCTCTCCGGTCCAGCTCATTTACTGGAGCATGAGGTCCTATCTACCTAGACATTCACATAAACTCAAACTCATTGTCTTGCTCAGCATGTTCCCCTGTTCCCCCATCAATCCATTTTCCCTCTTACATCACCCCCCCTCATCACTTCCACTTACCAAACTATCTGACCCAGGAACCTGGGACTCACTCTGCTACTTTCATTTATACTTTTATTCAAGCTCCCTCTTATCCACAGGCCTCAACACTTCATCGTTCTGTTTTTTTTCCATCCTAGTCCAGATAAATATCTGATCTCTCACCTACATTAGTGTAACAGCTTCTTAACTATTATTATGTGCCAGCCACTACGATAAATACTTCTCAAACACCTCCTTAACCTCACCAAGAAATAGGTACCACCCACATTTTAGGAATAAAGACAGAGGTTTAGAGAGGTTCAGCATGTTCCAGAGATCACTTGGCTAGTAGCTAAAAGAACCAAGATTAGAATGAAACTCTTATCTCACTCTGAGCCTATGTTCCTAAATACTCCTGACTCCCTACTTCTGTTTAATGTCATGTCCATTACTCCCAATCACTTGATCTTGACACTTCAGGGTCTAGTGTCTGGGTACTGAAAGCTGCTAGAGATACAAAAATGCCAATTATGGAACATGCCAGGTCACTGCCCCATCTAAGTAGAGCTACCTCCCATTCAGGCAGCAGGACTCTACCAAGGCTTTGGCTAATCTGCCCAAGAGCGAACATCAGATCCACCGGCAGAAAATCAGTCAGTCCACCCCGAAAGAGTAGCTTGGCCCAATTAGATTCTGTTATGTTCTGGAGAGCGTCAGGTGCTGGGCAGCATGAGGGGAAGCCCAGCCATGGGGCAGAACTAGGGCCACGTCAGTGGTAGAGTAGCCAAGTTCCTGCTGACCAGGTCCTCAGGGCTGCTCTGGATCCTCCCAGTCTCCATAGCACCCCTCTCTGAAACAAACTTGAGTCTTTAGTCCCCTGAGAAGTGTATCTCTAAAGTAAGAAAACCCAATTGGACTTTTGGAGTCTGCTGCAATTTCATTTTCCATTCAACTACTAAAGCCTCTTGGCTCTGCAACCATGCTCACCGGGCAACTGCTTCGTTATGTGACTTCCTGTACACCTGCCCCATGGGGAGGGAAAGTGTCAGTCAGGCCAAGGTTTCTATTCAGACAGTCCCTTCTCAGAAAGAAAGCTGTGTATCTTATTCTTTAGATCTAGACATTTCTTCTAACCAGGAGCCTAACCAAAACCCCAGAGCTTTTCAATCCTTCCTTATAATGTATCCAACATCTGTCTCTTCCTTGAGATCCCCAAGTCATTATGCTGAAGACCCGGCCTTCCAGCTTCTTCCCCATCACACAGACCACTGTCGCTCTGGGCATGGGATTCTTCCTGTTCCAATACAATCTAAGATTAAGATTCTTTAGGGAATAGCAAAGAAGGCCAACTGTGGGGCCTGTATTCAAGACTCTCTGGGAAATGACTTGAATGGCACCTTCCACCCTTCCACCCCTACCCCCCCACCAACATTCCCTCTAGTCTCCAATTACACAAAACTCAGAGTCACTGAATGAGCACTACCTTCCCTGTGCCTTTGTCATTCACTCCCTCTTCCTAAAATGCCCTACCATTAGTCATCTGCTGGAATTCTTTAAAACCCTCTTCAAATGATTTCTCCACCACGAAGAAGCTCAGCTCGAAGCTCACCTGATTTCTCTAGTTGTAAGTAATTGCCCTTGTCCATAAACTACCCTGTAATTTGTCTGTTTTTTATCTGTAAGGCCTTCCCATTTCCCTACCCTTGTCCCTACCAGAGGGGATCATGGTACAGACTCTGTCATCTATGACTCTTAACACAGTTCTCTGCTCATAATATTCATTCAATCCAGGAAATAGGTGTTGAACAAATATACTAACACCACCAAGAAAAGCAAACTTTTCAATCTGCCTATAAATTATTTTTAAAAGATTTTATTTATTTATTTGAGAGAGAGAATGAACAGGGAGGAGAGGGAGAAGCAGGATCGCTGCTGAGCAGGGAGCCTGATGAGAACCCTGGGATCATGACCTGAGCCCAAAGCAGATGTTTAACCAACTGAGCCACCCAGGCACCCTGCCTATAAATTGTTTATGCTATTTAGAACGTGGTTGAATGGTTTAAAACATCTATCCCACAGGGTCATCTTAACATGACAGAGTTGTAACTGATGCTCATAGTGATATCTATAAATCCTAAGAAATGGATAAACTTATTTTGTGCACTGCAGGGATTCTCAACCTGGGGTGATTTTGTATGCTGCTGCTTCTTCCTCCCCCTAAACATTTAGCAATGTCTGGAGAGAGTTCTGGCTATTACAACTGAAGTTGGGGGTGGAAGGGAAGGTAGTTACTGGTACCTGGTGGGTAGAGGCTGGGGATGCTGCTAAACATCCCATCATACCCAGGACAGAGCCCACTCTACCCCACTCCCCTCAACAAAGACTTACTCGGCCCAAAATGTCAATAATGTCAAGGATGAGGAACTGTGATATATTTATTTTAAGGTAAGGCAGCATATTAACACAGCATTTGGAAATGGTTCCACTCAAATTTTAGGTGCTTAAAAAGATAAACTATGGCCTTATCTAAATACTTGTATAAAAAAGTATCCACCCCAGGGTGCCTGGGTGGCTCAGTCTGGTTAAACATCTGCTGAGCCAAAGGCGTTTGCCTTTGGCTCAGGTCTCCCAGTGTCCTGGGATCGAGGCCTGTGTCAGGCTTCCTGCTCTGTGGGAAGCCTGCTTCTCCCTCTCCCCCACTTGTGTTCCCTTTCTTGCTGTGTCTCTCTGTCAAATAAATAAATAAAATCTTAAAAAAAAAAAGTATCCAACCCCCCCCAAAATATTATTGCAATCTAATCTTAATGCACATATTTATTACCTTGGTTATTTCATATATATATATTTTATAATAAAAAATAAAGGGGATACATGATCTAATAACTTATATTTAATACAAGAAGTTACTTACCTTCAATACATCCCAATATGCCACATTATTATTGGTATCTTTGGTTAATATATGTCTCTTATCATTAAGAATATGGCACTGAATAATGCTCGCACCCCCTATAGGAAAAGAACCCAAACAATTAGCAAAACAATTCCCTATTTAAATTCACCATATAGCAGTAATTACTCATTGGCATGTAACAACAGAAATCATACGATCCACCAGAAAGGAGAAGGTGAATCAAAAGATACACATATAGTAATATATACACGTATAAATATATCTAAGGCAGTTTAAGGCCAACCTAAGACAAACTATCCAATTTTAAAAACAGAATATAGATGAAAAAACCCCCTCCTCCGAGGGGCTACCAGTGGAAAACTGTTAAGGGCAAACCATTTTACCCACTGGGAAAAGTTCAAATGATGACAGGAAATCACTGGATCAGTCCCATCTCTAACTTCTGCCTCCTGCACGGACATGCGGTTCTAAAGACACCAGCATGGACATGGAACTGCAGATGAATGCACCGTTCAGCATTCTACTCCTCACCTGAGCCTTCAGGTCAGAGCTGCCACTTCCCGCTGGAGCACAGAGAAGTCGGGGACCAGATCGGACCTGTTCTGCCTTGCACCAAAAGACAACATTCAACCCTACATATTTTACAAAGTGGTTCTTGGCTCGACCCAGACTATGACTATTCTGATGCTGGGCAAAATGATTACAAGAAACATCCTTTTCAAAGTCACTAAATAGCATTTTAAGAATATTTTTCTTCTGTTAAAAATAAACCAACACACTGTGTCTTCTGTTGCCATCAGAATTACATTTAAAGGAAGGTCACTTCCTTTATTTTTGTCAATCTCTCAGTAACTATAATTAACCTTGGTAAAAGGTATGATACCTTCCACCTTCCTTACTCACCTTTAATAACCTGGTCAGGCTGTGTACAAAGTGGTGTTATAGGATTTGTACAGTCATTGTCATAATCTCCGGAGGCTCTAAAATTATGAATTCCCTTCAAGGTCTAAAGGAACAAAATTCATTTTTTAATCATTTTATGCTTTCTAAGTTTTGCCAATCTGTTTAAAGTGGCAAGAAAAACAAAGAACAAATGAGAAAAACCAAAACAATAACATCAACCAAAGAAAATTTAATCATAAAGTTCAATTATCTACCATGATTTCAAGAAATAAAACAAGGATTAAGAAGGGAATATTAATACTGTCCTTTTGAAGGGAAAAGCAGGCACTCTTCCAAGTAAAGCTATGTTGATCTCACATTGGCACGATGAAATTTAGACAAGATATCTAACATTTTTTACAAGTACTGAGAAAGTCCACCTGACTGAGGTATAAACACAAATAAATGGAAACACTCTTTTGTTTTCCACATATAGTCTGGTAAGCAAGAAAACGTAGATCTTCTTTAATTAACATTTAAGAATTAAAGCACTTTTAATGACTTTTCTCTGCTTATCCTCTATTTCTATCCCTGTTCTTCATGCTATGAGGAAAAAAGAAATGAATTTGAAAGCACAATTTTTCTATTTTCTTTTACACTTGGAAAAACAGAAACCTAACAAGTGTCCCTGCCAAGTTGGTACAGGTATTCCCTGCTATCCAAAAGTAAAGCGTTCATATGAAGCCTTTTATAAGCTGAGATGGTGTAAAGACAAAAAAGCAATCACCATTTTATAAAAGCAAAAATTCCCTTCTGATTTCTTTTGGTTAGAGAAAATGGGTAAAAAATAATGGTGCAAAGCAAACTTTTGAATATCTGGGGAAACTTGGACCAGGGCTGCCTGTTTTTATTTTTTTTTTTAATTTTTTTTTTTTAAAGATTTTATTTATTTATTTGAGAGAGAGAGAGAATGAGAGATAGAAAGCACAAGAAGGAAGAGGGTCAGAGGGAGAAGCAGACTCCCTGCTGAGCAGGGAGCCCGATGCGGGACTCGATCCCGGGACTCCAGGATCATGACCTGAGCCAAAGGCAGTCGCTTAACCAACTGAGCCACCCAGGCGCCCAGGGCTGCCTATTTTTAAATGCAGTTTTGTGAGCTCAGATGCTGTACTAACATTTATTGGTTTATCAGGCAACAGTGCCTATTCTAAGCACATCAAATGTCTATCTTGGCTCCTGACGAAGTCAGATGCTTCATCTTGACTATTATTGTAATTTTAGTACAATCTTTAGGATCACTCACAGGGGCTTTCAGATTTTTGCCACTGTTCAAAAGCATGCTGAGTGTCAGGTTCATCCCGAGCATTTGCTACTGGTATCTGGCAGGTCTGCAATAACAAACCACACGTTTACAAACCTTTGCCAGGGATACGGCCGTTCGCTTACCCATTTATTTACTGTAGACTTAGTCGAGGCAACCCAGATTGCGGGAGGGGGATCAGCTGATCTATCAAGCTCCATCTGAAAACAAAGCACAAAAACACTGCTCTGTGGAATGCTGACTCTCCTGAGCTGCCAGGACTAGCTACATATTATTAAATATCAACTCCTTCATTCGATGTTCGTATGCTGACTGTACTGTGCCATGTGTTAAAAGCTAGGGTTGCACAGAATAATGAGGGAGTGTCTTTGCTAAAGGAGAACGGCCTTTTACAAGTGTAATAGGAGTGACTTCTCACCAAAATCAGTGGCTGAAAGTTTCAGCGTGATTTTAAATTAAATAGTTAAGGGATCCAAATGGGTACAGTCAAAAGGGTGACTTGCATAATTTTGTTTTTGTTACTCTTTTGTTTTTCTTTTTTAATAACAAGGAAATTAGGTCTCTTTTTCTCTTTTGAAAATGTTTGTAGTAAAAAAACATTCCAACATAGCAAAAGTGAAAAGTACTCATGTAATTCACCTCCCTCACCTAAGAATAGTACACCTGCAAACAGTTTACCGTTTGCCTTCTGTATTTTTAAAATAGTATACATATAGAAATATGGCCCTACAGCCATGTATATAGATGGCACGCACATGAAATCACTCTATGGTCAGTCATCCACTATTCTTCCTGTGCCAAGAAACTGACGGTTGGAGTCATGGAACAGGCTGGACTCCTAGCAAGTAGGAATCCTCTTCAGTTCAAAGTGACGTTTCTTTCAACACCGTTATGTTGTCACTAAATTCTTTGAGCTTTTTTCTCCACAGTCAAGAGATCCTGGCAGCTGCAGGACTCGCACACAGTATTTCTGCCCCCTGAACACAGGCTGATTTCAGCCTCAACTCCCTTGCTCCCCTAGGATTATTGGTTTTGTCCTCTGGGGGGCGCCACCTATTTTAAAGAGCCATACTCGGCCAGGATGTGTGCGCTCCTAGGCCACAAGCATCCCCTCAACTGTCTCCTTTGACTTCTATTCCCTTTTTCAGCCCTTCCTCTTATGCTGTGGCCTGGGTTTCAGATGTCACTTAGTTTCGTGGCTATCTGCAGTTCTGTTTCTTGCTTTTCTAGTTGTTTTTGGACGATTTTTGTGAAAATGAAGTAGTGCTGTCTTTATGCCTCCATTTTAAATCTGGAAAGCTCTTCACTATGGTTTTAATGTGTAATTCTGAGATTATCAGGGAGGCTGAACATCTTGTCATGTGATGATAAGACCCTTTAGCGGTCCAGGCTTCACTTTCAGCAGGTGTCAGTATGGATGGCTTCTCGAGTACCCTTTCACCCACACAGCAGATGCTGATTAGCAATCAGGACTACTTTGAGGCAGTCATGGTTTGGAGTATGAACTGGCTTGTTCTCTCTTCTTCTGGAGCAACTCTTCCACAACCTCCCTCTTGAGGCATTGGACACACTTGTGCTCTGGTGTTGTCTGCTTACAGATACCTGAACTTGTCACATTCCTCCACTAAGGACAGGTTAGGAAAGCCAACTGAGCTCAGGAGCAACACGGGGAAATTGCACTAGGATTCGCCAGTGGGACAGCTACGTGTCACTGAGGTACCCAAAAAGTCACAATTTCTTCTACAAGTGACTAATGGAAATTAAAATACCTGTTTTTACAACCCCATAGCTGATTCCTGTTTTAATACAGATTTTGCCGGATTTGGCTAGCACATGTAACAATCTTAACCACAAAACTAAATTTAGGACATACCTTGAGAACTGGTGCTTTCTCTTCACAAATTAGTACCCGAATGTCAGGGTTTCTCAGGTCTGTACAATAAATCTTTCTGTCCCTTCCTCCAGAATACACGTGCGTGAAGGCATCATTGACTTGCAGAGCCCAAACACCTTCATCATGGACTCGGTACGTTGCTATACATCTCTGCTGGCCAAGGGACCAAAGGCGAATTGTCCCATCAGAACTGCCGGAAAGGCACTGAAAACAGAGAAAGTTAAAGTTAGAAAAAGTTCTGGCTGGAAAACTTCCTGCTTTGCTGTGCTCTGCACTTGGTGCCTCTCCTGCCTCTACACTGTCAAACACCCACCTCTAACAACCTGTATTTCTGCCTCTGATAAAGACCTCTGATAAGCATGCACCACAGGCTGAAATGACCGAAGGCAACAGTACATGCTCAAGCAGGGAAAACTTCTGAGCAAAACTGTCTTTCTCCTCTACCTGGCCACACGCAGAATCGGCATCCCCTGGGAACTTGTTAAAAATGCAGATTCCTGGTCCAATTCCAAACCTAATGAGGCAGAAACTCTGGAAGGGTCTACCAATCTGTGTTTTGATAGGCTCTCCAGGTCATTCTGTACACTAAGCTTGACGAGATTTGCACCAGGCCAGCAGGTCTTTTGGAACCCTAGGTCACACCTCTGTCTCACCTCTCCCTCACGGCAACGCGCTCCTAATGGCCTGCCAGGTCTCTGACATTCTACCAACAGGAGTCAGAAGCAAAATCTAGTCCTGGGCTTACCACTCACTCTTTGTGACCCTGCATACCTCCCATCTGAGCCTCAAGTTCAACATCTATTAATATAAAATGTGGACTTCCAGCATTCAGAGTTAGCATTAGCAATTCTGACACTTTCTAAAGGCTCAGGAGCACCAAATACATAGAAGCTGCTGGCACACAAACTAGGGCTGAGCACACTCCGACAGAAAGAGGCTGAATTAGCCACACTACATTCACATTCAGCATGCCTGGGGTTCACTACCAGTTACTGTGGTGACTTGCAGAAGAGAATAAATACTTACTTCTTTGGGGAAAAAATGGCATCAAGAAGAAGCAACTGCTGGTGCTGGTGTAAGAAATTAAGTAGGCAAAGAGCTTCAAAGAAGAGAAGATAGTTGTGGGCCTGGAGATTTAGAAAGTGTCTGAATAGATGAGACCTTAAGGAATATTAAGATTTATTGGCATGCCTGTGACTGGAAGGGGCCTTTAGCACTCTGGACGTGTTTAGTTAAATGCACACCCACTAGGACACTCCCCCAGAAGTTGCCAGGAGCATCAGTGTTTTAATCCCCTATTCTGACTGGTGTACAAGGCAACCAAGAGCCTAACCAACAATGAAACTGTCCGGAGGAAGTTACAAGCAGACCTCCCACATGCCTGTGGGAGGACCCATACAATTTGATGGAGAGACAGCAAGGAAGGGCTCCCCTGTCCAGGAAGAGCTGCTACTCTGAGGTAGCAAAGCTGTTAGTGTAGCTTTGATCCCTCAGACCCTAGGCCATGTATCCAGAGGGAGTAAGGTCTGACAACTTCAGGATAAGGGAAGCTAAGGTGATGGGCTGAAGTTCTCACAGCCTAGGCAACTTGCGGCAAGGGAAAGAGGTAAGTTCCAAACCCAAAGCGTACATCTAAAAGATGAGGGAACAGAGCTATATCAACTCTGATATTGAACATAAAATAAACTCTGATGGTAACTGTACTCTAAGACTGCTAAAAAGCAGGCCCCCAAGTAGACAACAATTACTTTTAAAGTACAATGCCGGCGAACTTCTTTGCAGTGTTTGGTAGTATGGCTGAAGGACGTGCTTATTTAATAGGAAGTCTAGTGCCTGCTACCGTGCAGGAGCTAGAGTAGTCATCAGACATTTCCCACTACTCCCCCTTCCACTGGATAAACGTGAAGACCCTGTCACTAGGAGTAACTCTTGGGACTCGGACAGAAGGACCTGGATGGTTTTACTACATTAGACTTAGAGGCACAGACTCTACAGCCCTGATCAGGCGGCTGTGCTTTTGCCAATAGAAACGAGGGCGGCCAGTGTATTGAGGCCAGGCGGCTGTTGACCAACGTGTTTCCGGGATGGTCACTCATATGCAATTGTAAATGCCACAGACAGCAGCCAAGTGGGCAAGGTAAGTCGGGGCAAGGAGTGGCCTGATGCTTAAAGACCCCTTGACTTTTAGCTAGGTTCGGCAGGACTTCAATTATAGGAAAACCCTGTAAGGGACACACGAGGATGTCACTGACTCAAACCAAGATGGCAGATTGTCCCAGTTCCTCAAGCAGTTGCCTGAGCAAGTACAAGGGATGAAATGTCAGGTGGCTCAGCCCAGTAATGTTGGCACCAGTCAAAACAACTGCCATGGCGACAGACCTCAAACAGTAAGGCTTGCTAAATAACAACAACACAACAAAGGAAGGGGCTGTCCATGGGATTCACTGGCCTGTTATATGTATCTTATCACAAGTCTCTGACTCATGATGCCACCAGAGATCCTACATTAGAAGCTTGCAGGGCATCTCTGCGGGATGCAGTGCAAGCTCTGGTCCAGTAACTGTTAACTATTTCTCTTGTATCTTACAAGAGTTTGAGAATCAGTACGTAAAGGCTTCTTTTTTCTTCCTTTGGCCCAAACAAGTAGTTATTGTTGCTGTTTTGTTGATCAATTCCCTAATATAAGTGTGTTGTGTAGTTGGGGGTTAAGTTTACATTTCGCCTCTAGCTGCCAAGAAGGCAAATGGATGGAGAAGGAACTCGAGGAGCATGGTATCTGCCTAATTATGCGCTCTACCACCCAAGGGCAGCCTTTTAAGCGGTCTGCTTGGACTAAACGCAGCTGACTTTACATGAACTACATCTGTAACCATATGTGCTACTTAAATTGTCTTAGGTAAATGCACATTCATGACTATAGAGGAAACAAGGCAAGGAGTATAGTAGCAGGAGGAGCTTTAGAAAGTCTGCCAAGCCCAAAGCCTCCTTCTGAAAACCATCTTGTCCACAGCCCCCTATTTTTGGGCAGTCCCATGAAGACCAGAGGATGCAGTCAAATCCTGAACAAAGCCCACAGAACAAGGCCGGTGCAGCCATCTCAAATGTAGCCCAGCAGCTACCCTGCAAAACAGTGAGGAGCTGACCAAACTGGGCTTCTTAGACTCCCAGGAAAATGGAGCTGTAAAGGAACTCAAGGACACTAGAAAATGCCATGGCCTACAGACAAGAATATACTTACTATTTCTAATCTTCTTACCAACTCTACAAACTAAATATTATGGTCCCTGCTTTGCAGATGAGTCAACTAAGGACTAGTAACGTGAAGTTCTCTCAAGGCCACACCGTACATTAACACTGAGATCCTTCCACATCTCCAAAGACCTCCATGGGCATCTTCAAGCCTCTCTTTGCCTGGTTCTGAAGATGAGTTCCTGGTTTTGGCTAGTTTTCCAAACCTTCCTCTTCCCTCTGGAGACAAAGGTTTCTCTAATTCACGTGTGAGGCAGTTTCTGTAATGTAATTTCCACAGGAGTGATGGCGCCTCCCAACGCACCACCTCCCTACTCTCCCTTTCCTAACCCGTTCGCAATCAATTCCAGTTAGCTCTGGGCTTCTCCCTGGCCTATGAGAAAACATGGCTGGGGGAGGTAGGAATACAGGGTAGAGGTAGGTCTTAACTGAAAATGGTGCTCAGTTTTTGTTTTTATTATCTACATTGATAAAACATCATTTTCCCACTGCTACAGAACAAACTGAATTATGTACCCAACAAAGTACTAGAGTACCAGTACGTGTTCAAACATTACCAAAATGTTTTTCTTTGGAATGCTGACTCTTAAGTATTATGTCAGATAACTAAACTTAAACTGTATAAACTGTATCTATACAGTCAAATGACAGGATTTGCCCAAAGTCAAACCCATTGTCAGGAAATTTCCCCTTAATTTACCAGCATAAAGCATTCAATACCAAAACTTCCTTCTGCTTTACACAAAGTGACATTTTAAATTATTTTATCCTATACACATCATAACTGCATATACTTGTTGGCATTAGAATTATTCTGAGGGAACTTTTTGTTTGGCCTTTATTTAGAAGTGATGCAAACAGAGTAATTTCAAAATGTGGATTACTATTACATACAATTGAGTATTTTAAGGATCTAAAAGTAGACCATAATATGGTATGTGTGGCTTTGGGTTGAAATCAACCTAGGCAACAAAGCGGGGAAGTTTCTGGTGCATGAAATTTTGGACGAGGTAAACGTGCACATGCAAGTGCATACCTGTGTACCATCTCTGTTCAACAGCAGTGCTTTGACATTGTCTGTGTGTCCTTTCAGCTTCATTAGTTTTGCACATGTTCTTGGATCCCATACCCTTAAAACCTGTGTATTTTAACAAAATATCATACAAACTGAGTATATATACATATATGAACAAATTTCAATAATAAATGATTTAGAAGTTAAATGACAACCATTACATTCTGAGAAGGAAATATTGTTCTACCAATGGACACTGTCTGAGGCCCCCAATCTTTTCAAGTAGGAGGAAGCCTTTCTAACGTCAAAACACAAATAGGCCTCCTCCACCCATCCAACCCGCCCCCATCACCACACACGACAGTAATTATACAGTTATATTCTCGTTTGTTCAAATAAAACCTTTCCTTAGCACCCACCAAGCAAAACCATGGTCTGTATATTAAGTAATTACACAGATCAAATTATTTTGGGTCTTTGTTTTCCAGTGTTAAGATATACCCGTTAAGCTCCCCCGTACCTTCTCAGTGGACCCTGATACAATGATTGTTCCCAGTTGATTCATTGCCAGGCTATAAATGGAATCTTTGTTCCCACTTAAAGAAGAAGCTATTAGAAATAAAGGAAGCTAAACGTTAACAAAATCATCAGCTGTTTGGCAGCTAGTCAGCAAAAATTGTAAGTTTATTCGGTTTAGAAAATCTTATCTTTGTGAGTGCTCTAAGGAAAAGAAGTCTAGCGATGATGGAGGTCATTCTAAACAAGACTGTTATCAAAATTTACATCATTTCTAGATTTGAGCATACACAAGTGCTCAATAAATATTTGCTAAATCGAATTGCACTGCCATTTAAAAACTATCCACGTAAGTAAGGTATTTTCAAAGATATACTTGTGCCAATAAATATGAAAAATATATCCAAATTCACTATTTTCAAGGAAACACAAATCAAAGCAAAAAATATTATTTTCACCCACCAATTCAGATTTTCAATAAGGTAATAATTCTCAAAAAACAGTTCAATGGTACTCTTAAACATTACTTGTGGGATAAGTACAATTTGCTGGTACAACTCTTGGAAGGACATTAGGCAATGTGTAGCAAGAATCATGTTCATGCTCTTTGATTCAGAACTCAGTTTCACTGAGGTGAAAAAAGTTGCATACAAAACTGTCTATACAGTATGATCCTAATTTTCAATAAAAAATATAAACAAACATACTGAGAAGTTATGAATGAAGTAGTTAATACGTATATTTAGAAAACGATTGTAGTAAGTACTCAAAAAATGTTAGCAATTAGTGTTTCTATAATTATAAATCAACCTGTGTGGTAACCTCTTTAAACAATTCTAAGCAAGATGTATCTATCTGTTGCAGAATCTGTACCCGTAAGCCTGGTCTCTGACCTTGGGACAATCCTGACTTCTTTTGCTTTGTTCCCTCTTGTCAGTGTCTCTTTGAGGCAGACCCTACATCTAGAGAGACCCGATGTGTGTCATGACAGCCCTCAGCAGGGACCAGTTGCTGAATCACTACAATAATGCACTGCTGAAAAATCAAAGAGAATAGAGGAGGGTAGTGTTTAGGACTTTGCATATTTCCTGGGGAAAGGGCAGAATATTCAAGAAATTATAAACATCAGTCTCCTAATGTGCCCTTCCTGGCACATCCTAGATTATATTACGACTGTTTTGGCTATGTCAATGTGAGTATTCCACAGTTATGACAAATTGGACCTAATATGTAGGGATCTAGATAGTTCAGATCCTGAACACAGACTTTCTAGCCTAGAGGACTCTAATAGGGTGAGCCAACTGTGAGGCTGAGTTTCAAATCTAGACTTGTTTGGGTCTAACCTGGTAATCTGAGATATCTTAGCTGGTGAGGCACCTGTGCTATTAACCTACTGTGAATGTCTCCAAATTGCCTCCGGAGGTATCCAACCTCTCTGAACTCTTTTGAAACCTGCTGGATTGTTTAAGGGTCCCACAAAATCGGTATTGGAGGACTTTTCTGTCTTTCCTTTGGGTATTCTCCATCTTGGCCATCAACTCAAGGGCTCATAAGACATAGTAACCCTTTTAAGAGTCAGAAACTCCCTACTTTGTCAAGTAATCACCACTTCTATCAACAGTATCTGCTGAAACTGTGGCTTTGGGCCAGGCAATGCTGTGGGAGGTACAAAGTGGTGATAAGACAGATTCCTCTGCCCTGAAGGAACTTACACTTTAGCTAGGGAGCTAAGACATGCACACGGACAAAAATAACCAGGTTACACATGAAGAAGTTACCATAAAAATGGTGCAGTGACGAACTAGCTCCTTGTTGTTCAATCATACTCTTGGGGGCTAGAACACTGTAGGTAGAAGCACTCTCAAAATATGAACCACTGCCTCGATGCAAACCTATCAAAGATGTTTCATAAACCATTCTTTATTTATATCAACTTGAATTACTTTTAAAGAAATATTTTTCAAACACCTTACTTGTGACAGTGTTATTTGAGGCAGTCAAGGCTGTTAAAGTATTCACATCCCAAAGGAATATTTGTCTGTCCAACCCAGCCGAAGCTACCAGTTCTTTATCCTTGGCGTATGCTAAGGCCTTTACATAATCCTGTAACAGAACACACGTACAATTATCTACTAGATCAGTAAGAAAATGAGCCACATAAAGTAGCGAGATCTCAATATTATACTAGAGACACCAAAAATCACGTTTGTTGTTTTACCTTATGTGTCCTTAGTGTTGACATGCAAAATCCCTTATGTGCATTCCACACTTTCACTGTCGTGTCAGAAGAAGCAGATATTACTAGAAGATGCAAGAATAAACAAACCCGAGTAGTAAGACTTCACCATTTTAAAGACTTATAATAATGCAACATACTTTCAAACTAATGTTCACAGACACACATATATTCTTGAATATTTATAGTATTCTTAACACACACACACACACGCGCACACACACACAATCTAAAAGCTCTTCCTAGAACCTATTGTATTTTGTCTCAAATATTTATTTAGATTTTTTTTTTATTTATTTGAGAGAGAAGAGCACGAGCAGGGGGAGGTGCAGAAGGAGAAGCAGACTCCCTGATGAGCAGGGAGCCCGACTTGGGGGTTGATCCCAGGAACCTGGGATCATGACCTGAGCCAAAGGCAGACGCTCAACTGACTGAGCCACCCAGGCACCCCTCAAATATTTTTTTAAATAGGCAAACTTTTTTTAATGTTCCAGTTGAAGGAGCAACTAATCTGATTGAAAAAATTTCTCTAACACAGACTGCAAGACCAAGAAATGGATCTTACCATAATAAGAACGAAGAGACATTAATAAGGCTAAAAGAATACATATTGTTATGAGTCTATTTATATATAGTTCGAATGCAGGCAAAACTAATCTACAGTGTTTAGAAGACAGGAAAGCAGTTATCTTGGGGCATAAGGGAGTGACTGAAAGGACAGTCCAAGGGGCCTTCTAGTAATCTGTATGTAGACATGGGTGTTTACCTTATAAAATTTACTAAGCTGTGTTCTCAAGGTGTGTGTGCTTTTCTGTTTGTATGCCAAACTTCAATTAAAAAAAAGTACATAAAAAATGAAAAGCATATCAAATTGAATAAAAAACTTCTAGAAGCCCAATAATCCAAAGAAGTACTTACATGTTTTCCCATTACAACAAAGTACAATGTCGTTTACCCAATCGGTATGGTGTTCCATAGATGCTATGTATGGATCTTGCTAAAATTAAAAGAAAAATTGTAAGGTCATGAGTTTACATTAGAGGATGAAATATATTACAAATTATAGATATGTCTACATTCTTCAATTAATGTGACACACTGCTCTCAGGTCTTAAAATTGACAACTGAATTCAGAGTAGAATGAATGAATTTATTTAAGAGAGAGAGAATGCGCACGTGCCCACGTCTATGAATGCACACTGAGCGGGTGGGAAGGGGCAGAGAGAGAGTCTTACGCAGGCTCCACGCACATAGCAGAGCCCAATGTGGGGCTTGATCTCACAACCCTGAGATCATGATCTGAGCCCAAATCAAGAGTCCGATGCTTAACCGACTGAGCCACCCAGGCACCCCCAGAGTAGAATTTCATCAAACATTTGGTGCTTCCATATAACAGATGTAAACAGAAGTTTTGTTTTAGGAGTTTTGTTACTGATGAAAGCCTAGGTTTCTAGGACAAATGCTTAATTTTTATATCTTAAGTTAGCAAAGGCAACAAGATCTGGGCGAGGTACTGCATATAACACAGAGTGCTACAGGCAGGGGTTTCCTAGGAAGGACAGGATGTGAGCAGATCTGCAGGCTTGAGGGATTTGGATCGGGGGTGGTAAAGGCTCACAGCAGACAGCAGACCCAGAAATGAAGATATGGCTGAACGAGAGTAGTGAGGAGCCCAGCCTGACTGCAGAAGGAGATGAACATTTTTGCTCTTAACCTCCTGCTAAGGTTTTTACCTTCTGAATTAAATGTTTTCCTCATGATATCTACAGTCCTTCAGAGAAGAACTGGAAGCCCAAATTTAAAGGAGTACTAGCCCTGCCACCGTATCAATTCAATAACTTGAGATTCTTCCATTTTTCTCTCTTGGCTTAATTACCAGGAGAGGCCTTTTAAAGAGCATTTAGTTACATCCTACACTGAACACAGGCAAGTTCAAGACTCTTCAAGGGTGAAGAGAACAGCTCTCTACAAGTTTATTTGAGAAATGATGCTTAGTCTTGTCATGAAATGAAGACCGGAAAAAAGATGTCTAAGGGAAGGGTAGGTAGCTTTCTAGATTCTTTCAGGCTTAAGTTCTTGTGAGTGTTGTTTTCCTTAATTTATTTGAAATACTGTTAATTCCTAGAAGGTGACATTCCAATTTAAATGTGAGTTCCAAGAAATATTTCAAAGCCATAGTATTCTTAGTTTCCATTTTTTTGATACTGGCCCACCACTATTTCCATTGGTTAAAAAATTTAAAGCCCACTGGACCAAAGTCCATTTGAAGAAACATTATCCAGCAACTGTGCAGAATAGTGGCTCTTTTTGACTGAACATCAGACTTGCACAGCTTGCTAGAGAGACAGAGACTTTTAAAACTACAAGGTCAAGCACCAGGGTTCTCAAGTTAGACTGGGAGCTAATTCTCTGTCACTTACCAGTTATTTAACCATGGGTTTCTCTGAGCCCGTCTTCCCATCTATGGAAATGAATCGTATCAGCTGCCTTGAAGGGTTGTTGTGAGAATTAAAACCACACTGGATAGGAAAGGACTAAGAGTGTATCTGGTACATGGCTAGGAGCTCAATAAATGCTCTTTCTCCTTTCCTGAATCTTCCTTCCTATGTCATTCACAATACAGGCATTCAAACAAAATACAAAAAGAGTTCCTTTCCAGTTGACTGGGGACTTATTTTTACATAGATTTAAGTCCTTTCTCTGTTTAAGAAAACAGACTTTAAATCTCCTGAAGAAGTCGACCATGTTGTCTATTTTTATATCAACCTTATAGTATCTAGTAAGTAAGACCTTATGGATTTTTTGGGGACCCTAATCACTTTTAAAGAAAGAAATCAAATGTTTCTTCCAGATTAATTATAAATGTAAAAAAGCATATTCAACTTTTTTTTTTTTAAAGCACTGAAAACGGTTGCCAAGAACAGGAAAATATAAATTGTTGAAAGTAATCATCCCACCAGACGGATCTCTTTGTTTCTTTGTAGCAGAGATCTCTTATCACACACCTAAGTTTATGGAGTCCCTACCTTAGCTAAAGCAGTTTTGAATACTCCCCTAGGGTTGTTTTTCTCAGAGGCTTACAGAATTCTGGTTGCAGTGTACCAAATAACTCATTGCTCAGAGATTAAATCTGAAACTGTGAAAGGTGCCATATTAGACAGACTAACATTTACTGAGTATAAAACTCAATCCCTGCCTTACCTTGTGCTGATTGACACTCCATATTCTTATGATTGAGTCTCGACCGGCCGTGAAAAGTCTGTTCAGTGCTGGATCCAGTTGCAGGGCATTGACTCCATTTCGGTTGTACTTCTCCACTTCATCTCGAATAACATAGGAAACCTGATAAATACGTCCAGATTTGCTTTTTATGAAGTTGTAAGACATGCAATAATAAAATGTAGCCTACTAGTAGCCAATCTGAAATTCAAAATCCCATGTTTTCCAATATAAAAATATATCTACTATATTCAGTAGAGACTGAAACACTGAGAAGTGGAGAAGAATGACATTCATGATGTCAGGCTCAGCCTAGTCCAGGATCAGCAGGTATAAAGCTAACTTACTACAACAGCTTCCTAACCAGACTCCTCCCCACTCTTGTCCGTCTTGAATCCATTTTCCACAAAGCAGCTGGGGAATCTTTTAAAAATGTAAATTGGACTATGTCTCATCTCTGCTCAAAAACCTCTTCAGGTGCTTACTCTCCTAAACTCATGATTTGATCTGAACTCCTTGACCGGCCTCAAGGGCCCTGCTCACTTCTCCTGTCACTCATCTTTGCACATGCTGCTCGCCATTCTGGCACACTGCGCCCCTGGACCATCGCACGCACTGGCCCCCTCTGTGGAAGCTCTTCCCCACCACTCTGTTGCAGTCTTTAGATGTGTTTAAATGATGCTTCCTCAAAAAGGCCTCATCTGACCTGCCACACAAAATGAAGTTTTGTGTTCCTATAACATGCTAACCATTTCCTTCAGAGCATTTTCCTCTACTCTGCTGTTGGTAACCTGTCTGCTCCAAGTGAAAACCCAAGAAAATCAAGCAAAAGCAACTATAACTAAGAAAAAGGCAGCCCAAAGCAAAATGTTTCTTCCTACCTTCCTTTTATTTTTAAAGATTTTATTTATTCATTGGAGAGAGAGAGAGACAGAGATAGTGAACAAGAGAGAACGAACAGGGGCAGAGGCAGAAGACGACCCCCCCGCTGAGCAGGGAGCCCAGGACCCCGGGATCATGACCTGAGCCAAAGGCAGACACTTAACCGACTGAGCCACCCAGGCGCCCCAAAGCAGAATATTCCTAATCTAACGAAATAACTAGTTAAGAAAAAACTGGGGGAGGGGGCGGGGAGGGGGAGAGATGATTTACAATAGGAACAAAAGTACTAGAAACATATTTTGCAAGGAAGATACATAACCAACAGTACAAGGTATATAAAAGAACAACTTGAATAAAGGAGACATGCCATATTGTAGCACAGGAAGATTCAAAATTAATAATTCCTTCCTAAATCTGTGAATTTAACCCAACTTTGGTCAGAGTCCTACCAGAATTCTTTCTAGAAGTTGACAAAATACACACAGTAGTCTCCAGGGGAATACCCAGTCTTTTTTTAAAAATGAAAGGATATTCTTTAAAGGTCTTAAAGGGTAAAGCTACAAGAATTACAATGGAGTACCACAACAGGAATACAGAAAAAAGGATCAGTAGAATAAAACAAAAATTGGACACATATATTCCTACTACAAATTTTTAATTTTGATATAAACGTAGTGTTTCAAATCAATGAGGGCATGATAACCTCTTTAATAAGTTATCTAGGAGCATCTTGTGATTCCACTGGGAAAAATTATATCCTTTCTCCAAATCTTAAACCAAAATGAATTTGCATATGAACCAAAGATTGAAAATTAACAATTTAATCATAAAAATGCTTTTAAAAAGACAGGCAAATATATATAATCTCTACATAGAGAAGGTTCTGCTAATATGACAAGAAACAGGGTAATTTTTTCAAAGAAAAAGACCAATGCTGCTCTAACACAAGTCAAAACCTTCCAGATGTACACAACTGCTCACAGCAGCATTATTCACAACCGCCAAAAAGTGGAAACAACTGCCCACCAACTGATGAACAGACAGACAAAATGTGGTCTATCTGTGCAATGGAATCTCAGTCAGCCCTAAAAAGCAGTGAAGTACTCACACAGGTTCCAACACTGACAGAATCTTAAAAACATTACGCTAAGTTAAAGAGACCAGTTACAAAAGGCCACCTGTTTTAGGAGTGTATTTCCACGAAATGTCCAGAACAGGTAAATCTACAGAAAGAGAAAGTACATTAGTGGTTGCCAGGGACTTGGAGGAGAGGGAAATGGGGGTGAATACTAATGGTTATGAGGATTATTTCTGGGGTGACAAAAGTCTCTGAATTAGGTGATCAATGTACAACACTGTGAATTTATGAAAAAGCCCTGAATCGTATACTTTAACAGGTTGAGTTCACATAAATTTTATCTCAATAATGCTGTTATTCAGGGAAAACAAGACAAAACTCTGAACATCAAAAAATAAGATGAGCAAGGTTAAAAGGCAAACATCTAAAATCTGGGAAAATAATGAAATAAATATGGAAGATAAAACTCTTTGAGAACCTACAAAGAATCCATACAAAACAATAAGAAGTTGTCAAACTCTCTGACAGAGAAATAAAGATCACCAAGAGGAAATTTTTTGAAAAGAAAAGAAAATGCCAACAAACACATAAATAAAGACATGAAAAGGGCCAGGCCTATATGCACAAAGACAAGACTGTTGTTTTTGGCCTAGTCTTTTGGGTGTAACTAACTGTAATACTTACTCAAACCAGCTTAAATTAAAGAGGGAGGGAATTTAACATAAAAATACAAGGATATCTAACAGAGTCCAAGGGCAGGAAATATGGTCATGACTCATAAGAGACATTTTTAAAATAAAATCATGGCACTTCTCTGAAGTCTTCCAAAGGTTTTTCACTGCATTTAAAGTTCAAATTCCTCACATGCTTTGGATCTATCCTGCATCTTCACACTCACCTCAAACTAACTCCCCCTAGCTTCTTTCATGAGAGTCACCCCAAACTCTGTTCTGTTCCTCAAACACATCAAGCTCTTTCCCACCCACAAAGGGCTTCAGTATTTACTGTTCCCTGTGCCAAAAACATCCCCGACCTTTACGATCCCCACAGGAATACCCTCCCCCTGGCTTTTATCTTGTCTGGCTCATCCTGGCCCTTCAGGTCTTAGCAGAAAAGTCACCTCTTCTGAAGAGCATCCCCTGATCTCCTTCCCCCATCACTTACCCTATCAATTTCTTGCACAGTTCTTACCACGCTCCGTATTTCTTTTTGTTATATCTTCTCCTTTAGAATAAAAGCTTCAAGAGGTTAAGGAACTTGTCAGCCTTGTTCCTTCTATCACTGTACCTCATTATAGTGTCTGGCACATAAAAGACACACAATAAATATTATTGTATGAATCAGACACTGGAAAGCCATCGGAACCAAGATGCCTTCAATGTCAATTTCAATCTCTCTCAATCTCTTTTTTGCTGGGGATCCAAGGCCCCTTATTTGCTTCTCTCAGTATATTTCATAGTGGAGACTATGTTGCAAGTAGGAATCTTAATGTTCAAATTTCTGGCAGATTATGTGACTGGTCCAATGGGAAAGGGTCAGAGAATAACAACATGATTGTCAGGTCCTAACTCCAGGTGGAAAGTAATTCTTAGCAAAACAAATCCAGGCCTACCTCTTCAAGGGTATCTACTACAGATGTGTGATTAAAAATGGCAAAGAATTAGAAGTATCCTAGTTGGGTAAATTTTGGCACACACCTTATAAAAGAGAATGCTACTTAATCATTAAAAATGTTGATGTAGGGGCGCCTGGGTGGCTTAGTCGTTAAGTGTCTGCCTTTGGCTCAGCTCATGATCCCAGGGTCGTGGGATCGAGCCCCGCATCGGGCTCCCTGCTCAGCGGGAAGCCTGCTTCTTCCTCTCCCACTCCCCCTGCTTGTGTTCCCTCTCTTGATGTGTCTCTGTCAAATAAATAAATAAAATCTTAAAAAAAAATGTTGATGTAGATCTAGACTGACCAACATAGGAAGAAAGCCATGATGTCTTTTTTGAAGTGAAATATGTCCAAAAGAGTAGTGAATAATAAACATTATAAAAATGTTGCAGAATATTAAATGTGTATTTTAAAACAAGTATGTAAGTTTGAAAGGATATACATACATAAAACTATCAGTAGTTATTCCTGAGTGATGGAATTATGGTGACTGTCACTCACTTGTGCCTTTTTTATATGGTATGAATGTTTTACGATAAGACACGTATTAGTTTTTGAATTTATAATTTAATTTCTGTCCAAGTAATTCTTGCCTGTATTCAGAAGATCAAATACCATAATACTGAAAAGACTCTAATGAGGGGCGTCTGTGTGGCTCAGTCGTTACGCGTCTGCCTTCAGCTCAGGTCATGATCCCAGGGTCCTGGGATCGAGCCCCGCATCGGGCTCCCTGCTCAGCTCCCTGCTCTCCCTCTCCCACTCCCCCTGCTTGTGTTCCCTCTCTCACTGTCTCTCTGTCAAATAAATAAATAAAATCTTAAAAAAAAAAAAGAAAGACTAATGAAAAACCATCTCCCTGTCTGGGTAAGACTTCCCATACCCAGTCTTAATTCCTAGGGGTAACTAATTTCAACTCTTGGTTGTTTCTGAAGAGTTACTCCCTTTCTCAAAATACTGTGCTTATCCTATAACCTTCCATTTTAGACATTATCTATTTACTCAGGCTATGGTAGACTGGGATCTAGCTCTGGACTACCCTCAGTAACTCCTCCCTCTACTCTTCTGATACAGATATACCACGATTTTCAATTTTCGGGTGAATAAATCACCAGCACTAGCTACACTGTTTGACTCTGTACTTGCTGTCTACTGACTAGCCAAGAACTGTATCATGAATACATTTCCTTTCTTAGAGAGCTTTTTGTTTTCCCTGGCATTCTCCCTTTCTTTCCTTCTTCAACGCTTTCCTCTACTTTAATTTCAACTCCCCTTCATCGTAGGACCACATGAGATATTCTAGCGAGAGCCTGGACCACCCCGCTTTGCCCAAAAATCTTCTCTCAGAAACATACATCTTCTCACTCGGGCCCAGGCCACCTGCCCTCTCTGTCTGCTGGCACAGCTGTCACCTTTGATGCTTCCCTTTACTGCTCTTCTGGGCTGGGTTGAGCCACTGAATTCCTGCATTCCAACGTCTCCTCCTCTCTGTGTTCACTCCCCAGTTTTGCTGAAGCACACTCCCAGGACCTCAAGAAACTAACACGGAAAAGGTGCACAGGAGGTGATTTTAGCCCTCACAAGCCTAAAAAGGTCTTCACCTCTACACTGGATTTGGCTGGGTGAAGAAGTCCATGTAGAAAAAACCCCTCTGCTTCTGAAGGCACTGCTCCAACTTCCAATCCAGCACCCAGTGTTGCCACTGAATTCAATGCCATTCTGTTTCAGTCCATTCTAAAATGATCTCATTTTCATTCTTTCCTGTACCGCCACCCGCCCACTCCCCTCACTCCTAAGTGTGTAGGATCTTCTCTATTTTCTTGCTGCTTTATTTACTTAGTTTTTGGTCCTTATCAATTAATTCTGCTATGCACTGAGAAAGTCCTTTCAACCTAGAAGCTTGTGGCACTTCAGCTCTGAAAAACTTTCTCCTATCAAGTCATTAATAATCTGTTTTCTCTGCTCCTTCTTAAACCCCCATCAGTCAGATGTTGGAACTTTCAAACTGATCCTTCATCTTTTATGCTTTCTATATTATGGATCTTTGTCGTTTTGTTTACTTTTGTAAGACCTCCTTTACTATTTTTTAACTGCTATTAATTTTTTTTTAGTAAATTTTAGTATGATGGACAAAACAGCAATAGTATCTTTTTTTTTAAAGATTTTATTTATTTGAGAGAGCGAGGATGAGAGAGAGAGAGAGAGAGAGAGCGCACATGGGGGGAGCAGAGGGAGAAGCAGACTCCCCGCTGAGCAGGGAGCCCCTTGCAGGACTCGATCCTGGGACTCCAGGATCATGACCCGAGCCGAATGCAGTCACCCAACCAACCGAGCCACCCAGGCGCCCCAGCAATAGTATCTTCAAAAAGGAAATGACTAAATTATCCATTCTAAGTGGTCATTAAAGAATGAAGATGAGGGGCACCTGGGTGGCTCAGTTGGCTGGGTGTCTGCCAACTTCAACTCCCCTTCATCGTAGCACCACATGAGATATTCTAGCAAGAGCCCGGACCTGAGCTGAGGCTCAGGTCATGATCCGGGGGTCCTGGGATCGACCACCGTGTCGGCTCCCTGCTCGGCCAGGGGCCTGCCTCTCCCTCTCCTTCTACTTCTCCCTCTCCCTCTGCCACACCCCCTGCTTGTGCTCTCTCATACGTGCTCTTTCAAATAAATAAAGAAAATCTTACAAAAAGAAAAGAAAATGAACTGTATATGCTGATATATTCCAAGACACATCACATTAAGATCTTATTGTTTGAGAGAGAGAGAGCAAGGGGTGGGGGCGAGGAGCAGAGGCAAAAGAAGAGAGAGAATTCCAAGTAGGCTCCATGCCCAACATGGAGCCCAATGAGGGGCTTGATCTCACAACCCTGAGATTATGACCTGAGCTAAAATCAAGACCCAGACACCTAACCTACTGAGCCACCCAGGCACCCCTAAAAACCTATTGTTAAAGAAAAAAAATTGGGGCACCTGGGTGGCTCAGTCAGTTAAGCGTCTGCCTTCCACTCAGGTCATAATCCCAGGGTCTTGGGATAAAGCCCTGAGTTGGGCTCCCTGCTTGGCAGGGGAGTTTGTGTCTCCCTCTTCCTCTGCCCCTGTTCGTGTGCCCTCTCTCTCACTCACTCTCTCTCTCAAATAAATAAATAAAATCCAAAAAAAAAAATGGCCGTAGATAAAAGAAAAACAGGATGCAGTTCTTTCAACAAATACTGATGAAGCATCCACCAGTGGCCAGGCTCAATTCTAAACACTGGATTTTGTGAGTGGGCACAACAGTCCTCCTGGAGCTTTCATTCTTTTATTTATTTTTTAAAGATATTTATTTATTTATTTGAGAGTGCATGAGCGCATGAGCAGGGGGGAAGAGTTGAGGGAGAAGCAGACTCCTGACTGAGCAGGGAGCCTGACACATGGCTCAATCCTAAGACCCTGAGATCATGATCTCAGGTGAAGGGAGACCCTTAACCAAAAGAGCCACCCAGGCAACCCTGGAGTTTTCATTCCAGTGGAGAAAGAATGTTAGAGAAGTCACAGTAAGTTAAATGAAGTTTGCTGCCATCAGCCCCCGCCAAGATACAGGTAAGCTTTATAGGCAGAAGAGATGAAGTAAAAGAAAAAGAAAAGTAGAAGGTGCTGGAGATAGTAGCAATGAATGAGTGAGCAAAGTCCTGGAAAAGCCTCATTAAACAGTCAAGAATATAGGCAAAAGCAGAGAGGAAGATTCATATCTGACCATTTTAATTTGCTTAAAAAAAAGGGGCAGGGGGAAGAGCAGAGGCTACTTTAAGACCTCTGCAAGGGACGGGAAGCCAGAACTTTGGTAGGAGCTATGCATTTTGGAAGAAACATGTAAAGGGACTAATACGGAGAAGAATATGGCAGTCCCCCAGCAGCAAGTACCCAGTTAGGTTACACTCTTAAGTATTTGTAGCCGGCTTAGTAAGCACTGATTAATTTCTCCAGCAATTGTCTGGGACCCAAAATAAAGAAATCAGACAAGGGACGATCCACTAAACTTCATGTGATCTGTCTCTGCATCTCAAGCTTAAATACCCCTAGAATTACTGGTAATGTGCCAGAAGCTACAGTAGATGGTTGACTTTTTTCACCATAGATTAGTTCTGTCTGTTCTATAACGTTCTGTAAGTGGAATCACACAGCTCTTTAGTGTAAGGCTACTTCCAGCTATCAGACTAAATCAGGCTAAATTTGGCCAAGAAAAATTGGCCAGATAGCAGTAATTCTCACATCTGTTTTCCCTGTTCAATCCTGTGGACCATTACTTTCTACTTGTACCTAATTTCAAGAGTGCCGATTTTAAAAATTATTCTAAAAAGCAGTCTTGCAGATAAAAATAGGACAAATTCTAGCTTGACTTCTCCTAGTCAGGGAGCATTAGTAAAACTCCTCCAGGAGTTAGTAAAAAACCACCCATGGTCCTAGTCCAGGCCAAACCTGTTTCTATAAACAAAGTTTTATTGGAACACAGCCACATCTATTCATTTAGGTATTGTCTATGGCTGCTTTTACGTTATAATGGCAGAGCTGAGTAGTTATAACATAGTAAAATGGCCTGCCAAAGCCTAAAATACTTACCATCTGACCCCTTAGAGAAAAAGTTTACTGACCTCTGTTCCAATGGATGACACATTGGTATAATTTGTTTTACTACCCATCCTACATAAAAAGTAACTCATCTTGAACATACAGCTAATTTGTAAGGGTCTTTCCTTGAGAAGTCAGGATTTGGCATCATTCTACTTCCTTTAAAAAAAAAAAAAAGGTCTCAAAGATTAAACAACCAACCCAGAACTTGGGACTCAGAATCAGAAATAAGGACCCATACTAAGTTCTGAATAGGTCTGGAATAACTAAATATTTGGCAGAGAAAAAAGGTAAGTATTGATAAAAGAGACCTTTGTTGGTTGCCTCTCCATCCCCATTTCTGCTCCTCAAGGCAAGGAAATCCTAGAAGAAAATGTACAGGAGCTACTTAAGAGACCGAAGCCTTGAATACTGTGTGAAAGGACATGAGGACTGGGGTGGGACAGCGACCAAGAGGGAAGGCCTAGAGCGGCGAGTTTGGGACTAGAAGATAACTCATCCGCAGCCCAATGGTAAAGCTGACTTTACAGCACTTCTTAGGTTAGAGAGTCACAGTGAGCCTGCTGGTTCAAAATCTCCATGAAACCAGCACCACCTCTTGACTTTTCATTTACCTGAGCCAATACATGTCTTTTATTACGTGAGCCTGGTTAAGGTGAATTTGGGGTCATTTCCAAAGAAAAGAATCCTATTATGGAAGGCCAAGTATGTATATACTTGAAACATCACTGGATACTAGGGCATGGTTGTTGCTCCTAAACCAGGAATAGCAGTGACAACCTCATTCCAAGAATCCTGAAGCAAGTTGAAGGAAAGATGGAGAGAGCAAGAGAGGGAGAGGGAGGAAATCGGGGAGGGAGAGAGAGAAAGAGAGTGAGTCAACCAATAGACTGTGGCTGCTGGAAAATAATAACAGTAAGGGACAACCAGGGAGTGAAAAGACTTGCTTTGATGTCTTGATTACCAGGAAAAAATCTGCATCATCTATCTGAATTCATACATTTAACTGTCTGATCATGTTTCTGCCAATCACAAACTCACCCCTCCCCCTCATACTCACCTCCAGGCTGCTGAGAAGTTGAAGATGGTAGGACATGTGCTCATTCTTCATTATGTCTATAATTAATAAGCAGTATGTTTGGACCCTCTCCAATGGTTATTTATCAATATTATAAATCTCAAGGGTTCTTTTTGGCCTACAATTTAATAATGAAGCTCAGGGCTACTGCCTCTTGGTACAAGACAGCCAAGAGGCAAAATATATTTAGGTAGCCATATACACTTTCTCCAAAATGGAAAGATTTTATTTATAAAAACAAAGAATGTTATAAAAAGCTCAAATATACAGAAGTTAATATATATTTTAAAATAAAAGATATCCCATTTCCTGCCTTACCCATAATCACATAATCTAATACATAGAGACAATCACTGTTAATAGCCTTCCAGACGTTTAAAACACATTATTTCGTTTGTGGAAATGGGACTATGCTATGTTGACTTGTTTTTTTGACTTCTGGACACCCTTCCTTTTTAATAATACAGATCAAGCTTATCATTTTAACAACTGCAAATTAATCCACTAGGTGAGTGTATTTATCTGCTAAGTGATGACTGTTGGATATTGAGATTTTTTTCACAATGACAGCATTCCTAAAATAAACACTCTTGCACAACCAGATATATGCATATGCACTTTTTAAATTTTTTTAAATTAATCTAAGTGAAAGCGAGAGAGACATGAGCTGGGGGGAGGGGCAGAAAGAGAAAGAGAAGCAGACTCCCCACTGAGCAGGGAGCCCTGATGCAGGGCTCCATCCCAGGGACCCTGGGATCATGACCTGAGCCTAAGGCAGACGCTTAACCAACTGAGCCACCCAGGCGCCCCTCATTTGCACTTTTGGAAAACAATTTTTTAGACGAGGAATTGCTGGGTCAATGGGAATGTGTATTTAAAATTTTGACAAACAGCAAGACACTGAACAATAAATACTATGACTTTGTTTAGAGTTAAGAAAATCACGTAAGTTGGGTACACATGCACAAAGAGGTATAGAACATTGGTTTTCAACCAGGGGCAAATTTATCCTCCCGCAAACATTTGAAAGTATCTAGTTATTTTTGGTTGTCTACACTGGATAGATGCTAACATCTAGTAGACAGAAGCCTGGATGATGCAAAACAACTTATAATGCATAGAACCCCCTCCCCTCCAATAAAGAATAAAAAATCATGCAGCCCAACATGCCAACAGTGCTCAGAGTAAAACAAAAAACAAAAAACTGGTCTAGGGTTATATATCACACCGTCCACAGTAGCATTCTTTGAAGAGTAGAGGACAATTACCATTTATACCTTTGAACTGTTTGTGGGGGTTTTTTTTGGCAACGAACATGCACTAGTTTGAAAAACACTTCCATAAACAAAAGTTCTCCCTCTCACTGAGATATAATCTATCTCTGTAGCTTCTCACATTATTTCTATACCTTGGGGACAAATTCTGAAAGCAACTATCTTCAGCAGGCTAATCTTGGTTCTTCTGATGCTCTTCCTAGGAAATAGTTTCAGGTTACTTCACCAATCTGATTGCTAGACCTATCAAGAACAAGGTACTAAGTGCTGAACCCCAAACTGTAGTTTTGTACTATGACCAGCAAAGAATGGAATTATCTCCCTCATTCAACATGTGATGGCTCACATTCAGCTTATTAAAACACTCAATTTTTCCATACACAGTGTGGTGAATTTACATTTCCTCATCTTGTACTTTTATATGGCCTTTAATTTAAATGCAAGTAACAGATGCCTGATTAACTCTCCTTACTACCCTAAGAAGTGTACCACTCTAGTGTCTAGAAGACAATTAAGACAATTTTCAGTTACATTTTAGTCCACAGCACATATTCTCACCCACCTGGCTTGGATGCTGGGGTTACTTAAATCCTGTTACTGATGCATTTAAAAATCACCTAACAGGGTAAGCTATTTTAGATTCTTATTAATTTCACTCAATTCGGAGACATCTAGTGAATGCTCAGGTCACTGTAGTGATCAATGAGATCAATAAAACAAATAAGTAAACTGCCCAGAAGACAATGGCCTACAGCCACTGCTGGGGTTACCTTACTGAAGGATCACTTTGTCCTGTTTACCTATTAAACAATCGATTTCAATCTGCAGAACTACATATAATGTGTTTCATAAAGAGATCCTGGGTATTACTTATTCCCATACTGTCTCAATTCTTTGCACATCTTTGGGATTAAACTAAGTGCTCAGTAAACGTTTAATGAATAAGCACGTAAACCGTCACTCCATATACAATTTACTTGCAGGTAAACACTTGTAATAGGGCTTTTACTCCTTGCACAGCTGAAAATACTAGGTAGCGATAACTCTTAATCGTACCCAAAATAAAAGTGGATTCACGAAGGCATAAAGAAACACGAAAGAGTTAGATAACTCTTTACCCTTGGATAATAAATCATTAGAAACAGGAAAGAATCAAGGATGCACAATGAAGATGAAGAAAATTAATAAAAATGATAATTTCCCCACTAACACCAGCACACTTCCACGTCGTTTCCACCTCACAAGGGACAAAGCTTCCGCAAAAAGAAAAAATAAATAAATAAAGGCAGAGGGCTCCCCTGTGCAGAATCCTCCGCAGAAACCCCGCAGAGCCATCTGCGCCCCGCCACGCCCCCGCACAGGCCCATTCCGCCGCCGCCGGGGAAGTGCCCGCAGGCCTCGCCTCAGACGCGGATAGGGCAGAGCGTTTTGGTGAAAAGCAAGGGAAGGGGGAGGCAGGTGGGCGGGAAACGAGCCCATCCAGATCCCGCAAGCCCAAGCCGACGAAAGAGCTGGAGTCCGGCAAGCCCTAGCTCCAAACCCCGCACCCTAGGGTCCCGGGACTGGGCCCAGGCCGGCCCAGCCAGCCGCCCCCCGCCCCTTCCTCAAAGCCGTTACCGCCGCGGCCCCACCCCTCACCGCCGGCCGCGCCCTGTCCCGCTCTCCCCAAGCCGCTACCCTGGACGACCGCAGCCCGAGGCATCTGCTTGCTGCAGGTGGGCCCGGGGCCGCAGGCCACGTCCGGGAGGTCGAAGAGCAGGACTCCCATACCTGCACTTTCCTCCGCCCCGCCGTGTTCTGCCGGTGATGGGCCGCCATCTTGCATGTTGACACTCCTACGTCACTTCCGGAAGTGTTCCCGACCGGGCGGATGTCCCGCCCCTTCCGCTTTATCCAAGGGCAGGTGGTGAAGCCGGGGTCGGGCTCGTCTTGTGCTCACCTAATGCTGTTTGTCGCTGTGGGCGGTGGCTCTAGGGTGAGGTTGAAGCACCTAAAAACCGTTGTGTGTGTATAGTGCTGGCAGAGAGAGAGCCACTTTCTGGACCGAAGGAGCAGTCCGGCTCCAGCTCTGGGCCTTAAACCATGACTTTCGCTGCTCTCCGGGATGCCTCCTCCAGAGGTCCAAGCAGGCATAACGAAGACTGAAAGAATGTATACTGGACATGGGAGGCCTGGACAGACACCACCCCCCCAACTTTCCTAGGCAGCCAAGGGAACAGACAGATTTGCCATGAAGTACCTAAAAATGGACAATTATAAATTGGCTTTGAAGGAGAAATAGAATGGCTGGCAAAGAAAATGGCCCATATCATAAGGAGGAGCAAAGTTTCTATTTAAATAAAAGATAAAGTATGTAATAGGAAGATGAACATTAAATTGTTCCTAGAGACAACTTCCTAAGTTAATGAATCCTGAAGGAGTTGGGGCTCACTCTTGTATCTGGTTTAAATCGTCTCTTATACTGGGACAGTTAGATCTTCTGGATGAAAGTTTGACTTAAGAACGCTTTCCTGGCACTAATTTTAGGTGCTGAGGCTGGTCAGACTCCTTGTGAAAGTGACTTCTATAGAACTGCACTGTCCCATTCAGCATCCACTAGGCACGTGTGGTTCCTGAGCACTTTAAATAGGGCTAGTTCAAACTGAGGTATGATGAAACTGAAATATCCACCAAATTTCAAAGACAGGATAAAGAAAAGAATGTAAAATATTTCATCAATATTTTTTATCAATCTCACATTGAAATGATGTCTCAGAAATACTGGTTAAATAACATAGTAGGATTATTTCTTTTTAGTTTTTATAATGTGACTGATAGTATATTTGAAGTTATATATGTAGCTTACATATTTCTGTTGCATAGTGCTAGTATAGAACGATGCTTAGGAAAGTTCTTGTCTAGACAAATGCCTTTTTAAATTAATAAATGTGAATTCGAGGAGTAGGAACTGATAGCAGAAAGCTTCTTAAGCAAAACTGGCAGTGATAACTTGGAGACAAATTACATATACTACATTTTATTACAGACACATTCATTTATTTATTCATGTGTTCATTCAGCAAAATATTTAGTTAAATGCCAGGCAATATATTAGGTGCTGGGGATCCAGTGGTGAGTGCACATAATCATAGTACTTAGAGTCCCATGGTAAGGCAGAAATTAATTAAACACATAAATAAATATGGAGTTAAGTATAGTGAAGAAAAATAATTATAAGACAGGAAAGAAAAAAAAAGGAAAGAATCCTTGAGTCAAGATCTGAGAATGGAGTTAATTTGGCAAGGAGAGGGTACAGTCTGAGCAAAGGTCTTGTGGCAGGAGGGAGCATGGAACATTCCAAGAATTGAGGACCAATGCTTAGAGTTCAGAGAACAAGGGGAAGGAAAAGGCAGAGACTACACCCAACAGGGTCTTCTAAAGCAATAGGAAGCTGTTGAAGGAGTTTAAACAGGGGAGGGAGGGAAATGATCTGCATCTTTTTTCTTCCAAATATTTATTTAAATTCTTTTTTTTTTTAAAGATTTTATTTATTTGACAGAGAGAGAGATAGCAAGAGCAGGAACACAAGCAAGGGGAGTGGGAGAGGGAGAAGCAGGCTTCCCGCGGAGCAGGGAGCCCGATGCGGGACTCGATCCCAGGACCCTGGGATCATGACCTGAGCCGAAGGCAGCCGCTTAACAACTGAGCCACTCAGGCGCCCTATTTATTTAAATTCTAGTTAGTTATGATCTGCATTTTTAAAGAATGATTCAACAAATGTCTGTTGAGTACCCATGATGTGCCAGGCATTGTTCAGGTTTGTTGCTCTGCACAATATGGTGGTACCTGCTAGAAATGCATTGTGAGATTGTTGGCGTCCCACTTTGGATCCGAAGAGCATTGAAGTCATGAAGTCCTTTTAATGTGCAGAATGTCCAGCAGGATGTCCAGAAATTCACTTTGCCTGAAAGGAGCATTGGCCTTGGGTAATAATTCATGGTGCAAAGCTAATTGTTTGACCAGGTGGTCAAGGTCATCGGAAAGAGCAAGATTGGAGAGCTGGTGACAAGGAATATTTGGGAGGGGATATGCTGATGGACCTAGCAGAATGAATCTTAGGAATCATAAGGATGAAATGAACTGCTCTGTGGAGGAAACTCAGCCTCCTTTCCAGCCTCACTGCTTGCTCAGTGGACTCATGAATGAAATGGAAATGGTAGCAGGATTGGAGCTATGCCTAGGATCACCAAACCACTGTTGAGTGTTCTGGTTGCCAGCAGCAATGACCAGTTCTGAGTTGATGAGATACCCCCTGCTCCAGGAGGACCAGCCAGCCACTCAGAGGCAAGTCAATTCCTTTGGCCCTACCCAGTCATTGAGAATAGTTGTTTTCCTCTCCGAAATTGTTTACTCTAGATTTTGATTTGCTTCCCTGTTTGCTGTGCTGCTGTCAGTGCCACTATCTGGGGATTTATTGAATGTTTTATACACAATCACTGTGTCTGACACCATATAGCTTCTGACCATGAAACTCACTCTGTAATGAAAGAAATAATGCAATGGGCTATTGCCCATAGAATTCATTGGTCTAATTGTATTATCTATCACCAAGAAGCACATGTCTTATTGAAGACTTAGTTATGGTGCCTTCTGGGAGATAATCCTTTCTGCAGCATATGCTTGAACTAGTGTCCAATATTTAGTAGTTTTCCTTCGTGTCCTTGCTGTCTATTGCTGTATAACCACCTCCAAAACTTAATGGTTTAAAACAACTACAACATTTACTTTACTTACAAATCCATAACTTGTGCAGGACTCGATGAGGACAGTTTACCTATGTTCCACTTTCCACTTGATGCCAGCTGGGGCAGCCAAAAATTTAGGGGCTAAAGTCATCTGAAGTTTCACTCTTTCACAAGTCTGGGGACTGATGCTGAGTCTGTGGCCAGAACACCTACCCATGGCCTTTTCACAGTGCTATTTGGTTCCTCACAGCATAGTAGTTGGGTACCAAGGGCACAACATCCCCAGAGAGAGAAATCTGGATGGAATCTGTAATGCCTTTTTAAACCAACAATGGAAGTCCTTTAGTGTCACTTCAAAACTACATTCAGTTCATTAGGACTTAGTCACTAAGGCTGGTTATATCAAAGGAGACTCCTTTTCTTTCTTTTTTAAAAAACTTATTTAAATTCAATTAATTAACATATAATGTATTATTTGTTTCAGAGGTACAGGACTGTGATTCATCGGTCTTATATAATACCCAGTGCTCATTACAACACATGCCCTCCCCAGTGTCCATCACGCAGTTACCCCATGCCTCCACCCCCATCCCCTCCAGCAACCAGAGACTCCTTTTCTTTTCTTTTTTTTTTAATTTTTTATTGTTATGTTAATCACCATATATTACATCATTAGTTTTTGGTGCAGTGTTCCATGATTCATTGTTTGTTCATAACACCCAGTGCTCCATGCAGAACGTGCCCTCCTCAATACCCATCACCAGGCTAACCCATCCCCCTACCCTCCTCCCCTCTAGAACCCTCAGTTTGTTTTTCAGAGTCCATCATCTCTCATGGTTCGTCTCCCCCTCTGACATACTCCCCTTTTCTTCCTCTCCTGTTATCTTCTTCTTTTTCTTTTTTCTTAAAATATGTTGCGTTATTTGTTTCAGAAGTACAGATCTGTGATTCAACAGTCTTGCACAATTCACAGCGCTCACCGTAGCACATACCCTCCCCAATGTCTATCACCCAGCCACCCCATCCCTCCCACCCCCAACCACTCCAGTAACACTCAGTTTGTTTCCTGAGATTAAGAATTCCTCATATCAGTGAGGTCATGTGATACATGTCTTTCTCTAATTGACTTATTTCACTCAGCATAACACCCTCCAGTTCCATCCACGTCGTTGCAAATGGCAAGATCTCATTCCTTTTGATGGCTGCATAATATTCCATTGTATATATATACCACTTCTTCTTTATCCATTCATCTGTCGATGGGCATCTTGGTTCTTTCCACAGTTTGGCTATTGTGGACATTGCTGCTATAAACATTGGGGTACACGTACCCCTTCGGGTCCCTACATTTGTATCTTTGTGGTAAATACCCAGTAGTGCAATTGCTGGATTGAACGGTAGCAGAGACTCCTTTTCTTAATGGGAGAAGGGTCAAAGAATTTGTGGATATGTTTTTAAACTATCAGGTTTCCATATCCAAAAATAATGGATTTAGGAACAAAGGGCTATTAAATTTTTTTAACTGCCAGTCTCTGAGATTCTGGGTTTTGATGGTTTAGAGGTCTGTTACCAAAGAAAGGAATTCCCCCAACAAAAGCTGAGCAATGGTTCCATTGATTTGGGGATGAGACTGCCATGTAACCATTTTGTGTGTCTTGAGTCACTGGACAGGCAAGAGAAGGAAAAGGAGAAGAGCAAGGTTATGGTATTGGCTGGAGTGATTCACCCTGATCATTGAGCAGAAATAGGTTTGCGATTATACCTTTAAACAGATAGTTCTATCAAATACACAGATCCCTTAGCAGTGAAGGTACTGGCTGAAGGTAAAGGGAACAGATTGGCTGGTGGAGAAAGGAAGTCACTAAGAGTGATGCAGTCCTCATGATCAGGGGAAGAAATGAGAGCTGGCATCTTGGATCTCCTTTCTTGAAGAGTATCAGGTGCACTTTTATGTGTTTTAATTTTTGTTTTCTTTCTTTGACCTCTACTTTACTATTGTATGTGGGGTGTGCTACTGTTGTAAACTTCATTAGTTAGCCTATAAATTGCAAAGGACTGGATATCAACTAGAGGTTCTGGACTGAGAAATGGATAGATGGGTGTGGTAACTGATGAAACATTGGCTGGCTTTCTGGGAGGGTGATAGAGTGAGTGCATCTTTGTATGAAGGATATTTGCAACATTTTAAGTGGCAACTTTTTTTTAAGTATAAGCCCTGAAAGCAGTGGTTGTATCAGTGTTGGGCAGCCAAAGGGATGACTTTGAGTTAGACATTTTTGTGGTTTTATTTTCTGCTGTCCACCATTAGAGTTCTCTTTCTGTGTTTGGGGAATTACCCACCGTGTGTCTTGGTGGTGATGAGCACCGCTTACAGAAAGTGAGAAAGACAGTTACTCATTTTTTCTAGCCTTCTTACAGCGAGAGTGTAGGCATGTGACCTCAGCTTGCTCAATGAAATGACATCTTGAACTGCAACTTAATGAGAAACTCTGAGCCAGCACATTCAATTAAACTGTTCCCAAATTCCTGATCTACAGAAACTGTGTGAGATAGTAAGTGTTTATTGTTTTAGGTACCTTCCTTTTGGGATGATTTGTTACACAGTAATAGATAACTGATACAACCCTCTCTCCTCCATAAGGAGGGGAAATGTCACAGCATCTTCATAGCTCTGCAAAGATATTCTCACCCTCAGCCTCTGCAATTGCTCTTTCATTCTTTGTCTTCTCTGGTGTAACTGCCAGGAGGCTTATCCTGGCAGAATTCCTTCATCAATCTCTTAGCACTTCCTGCTAAGGGCAGATTGGCATCTTTATTCAAAATGTAAGAAGGCTTGACACCTATTATATTGTTCTCAGATTTTGAGACCTCTGCCTTTAGAATCATGAAAAAAAAATCCACACACACATTAAATAAAAATACAGTAAATATAAAAAGCAAATTAGAGTTCTAGAAGACTTCTATTTCCAAATGAACCGGATATGTTCTTATTTAATCTTTCTCTGGAGGTTGATCCTTCCAGTTACTCATATTCAGTTTCTTTATTTGTACAATGGAATAACAAGGGTACCTATCTCATGTGGTTCTTATGAAGGTAAATGAAATAATCTTAGCACAGTAGCTGGTATGTAGGAGCTGTTCAATATATTTTAGGTATCATTTTTAATTATCACCTTGCTCAGGGAACATTGCCGAAGTGCTATATTTTCCTAGGGTAGATTATCTCAAGTTTTGTAATGTAATGTAGGCTCTATCACCTTTTAAAGTTTTCAAACCAACTTGAAATTTCATACCTTTTGGTCTTGCCTCCTCTCTTGTTCTCAACAGCCTGGAAAAAGATCTGTGAAATGATAAGGCCTTTTTACAGGTTATCCTTATGCTTAAATGCATGTTTTCCAGTTCAATGATCAATCCATTTATTGAACAAAGTGAAGGTAACCAGGTGTATTTTTGTACCATGCCCCAGATTTGCCATCACCAGGGGAAGACATAAATGTTGTCATGTTTTTTTGTCTTAGTTGTTTAAGAGGTATTAATAAGTTTTGAAAATTTGTTTACAAACATAAAACCCTATGGAGACTTGGTTTGCAACTACTACCGTTTGCTAGTACCTAATGCATTAATTTGGATATTTGAAAGATGAATTTTTAAAAGTATCAAATTGGGGTGCCTGGGTGGCTCAGTTGGTTGAGCGTGTGTGTTCAGCTCAGGACATGCAAGATCCCTGATCCTGGGATAGAGTCCCGCATCAGGCTCTGTGCTCAGTGGGGAGTCTGCTTCTCCCTCTGCCTCTGCCACTCGCCCTGCTTATGCTCTCTCACTCATGCTCTCTCTCAAATAAATAAATAAAATCCTTAAAAACAATTTAAAAAGTGTCAAATTTTAAGCCTCACGCAGATGTGCTAAATAAACTTGTTAATGTAAATCTGCCATGATATCAATCAGAAACATGGAGAGACTGAGCTGCATGCATTTTCTTATAACTCTTTAATGATTCTCTACTAAGAAGAATGTTTGATATATAATAGAGTACAACATCATAACTACATAAGTATGTATAAGTAAATCAATTTTATATAAGTAAATATAGAGACTCAGAATGCTTAAGATGTTTACATCAAAAATTGTGTGCTATTTTATGTCTTGTCAGTAACTCCTCAGGTTTAAATGTGGCCTTAGAAGGTGTGGTACTAAATGACTCATCATTCAACAGTTCATTTATTTCTGAACACACTGGGAGAAAAATAGCCTTTGGTTCTTTTTATTTCTTTCTGTCTATTTCTAATGTTAGAAATATACACCAGTCTCCATCCAGCTTCCCATATACATTCCACTTCCATCCAGCTTCCCACTGGAGGGCAGTAGAGAACCATCCAGATCATCCCCGATTTTGGCCCTCACTGGCTTTAAGGTGACAAAATCAAACCTTAAAATGGATTTCCTACTGTTAAAATGTCATAATCAAAGTACATTTTTAGGAAATCTATTTGTTCCCATGAAAAGCCATAATTGATTATGAAAATAAAAGAAAATATAGCAAAAGTTATGTATTTACAAGCCTTTACTAAGTGGAAGAACAAAATTAAAACTACATCACAAATGTACTTTTTTTGTGGTGGGACTTTTGTACATTAGCTAACTAGCTGAAACTTCCCAAAATGCTAGTCCTAAAAAGTACTTTGGGTATGAATCTTACTCTTATATGTGATATATATAAATATATGAGATTATTAAAATTATATTAAGCATAATTTTGAGCCCTCAGCCAGCCAAAATGATGGTAAAGTCTACCTCAGTCATTGCTTAGACTCCGCTAGCCACCCTGATCCACGATAAGTCACCCATAGATTTTGGGAGTCACCCATAGGTATCCGGAGGCATCAATAGTCCCAGGCCAGAGTGGTTATGGCTGAGATGCCCAGTGTCATTTGAAAGTGACCAGGCCTCTGGTCTTTTCCTGCACTGGGACTGGGATTTTTTTGTTACAGTTGGAAATCCCAGTGCCTCAATCCCTGCCTCCCTAAGATCACTAGCCATCATTGATCAGTTTCTGTCATTGTTCAGAGGAAAAATTTTCCTTTACCCTTCAAGGTTCTTTTGGCTGGCTGAATTCAATTGACATGCGGCAGATTAACAGGAAAAAAAAATTAAATTTGGTACATACATAGGTGAACTCATAAGAATAGGAGACCCACAGTCAGTCAGGCAATTGAGGCTTATCTAGAGCTAAGGAGAAGGGGGTAGTGGTCTGGGACTTCATGAGGAAGGAAGATAAATCATAGGAAGATGAAAAAGATAATTGTTTGGTAAGCAGTTGTTTGCTGGACCATCCAGAAACAATGGACATAGAATTTATGCAAACAGACTTTGCTACCTTTTGCCCTACCACCCCTAATTCATATTATGCTGTAGTTATCTATGGTGATTTCTCCCTTCCTGGAGCAGGTCCTCTGTCTAAATTCTTATAGGCAGTCAGGGGGAGGGGCAAAGCTTCTTCCTGAGCCTTTTGTTTCTTAAAAAGTAATCAGCCTAAAATAATCCACATGCCAAAGAGACACATTTTGGGGTGGCAGATTTTGCTCCCCTGCAGTCACCATCCTGGATGCTTTCAACAGTGGCCATAGGTCGTCAACCCTGGCAGAACCTCTTCTGATTTCATTGACTTCTCTACCCTCCAAAGAGAATGGATTTTTCCTCTGCACACCCTTTCCCACCTAGTTTAACCTCTTCAGTGAGTCCAGACTTTCATTAAAGGCAAGACCGGAGGTAGTCTTTAGGCTTAAGGCCCACTAAGCACTGTGAACTGGCAACCATCAGCAGAAGGTAGGGGAGGATGGAAAATTGCAGGAAAAACAAAATGCAGTCTAATGTCTTAACAAATTATCCTCCACAGAATCTGGCACTGGAGACAATTCTTTTCCTAGTAATCTCCCTATGGAAACCACAGGCATTCTTCATGCCTCTAAGCACCTTCAAACTGCATTCAAAATTAGGATGGTGAGTCTGGAAATCTTTCTTTGCTAATTTGTTGTACATGAATGCCTGTAGAAGCCTTTGAATGGTAAATGCTGTGGGAGGGGCAGTTTCCATGGTGACTTTTCAATGCACACTTTTTCTTGCACTTCAATTAGATCTTCATTGCTGAGGGACTGTGAATGAGAAGGTGAGGACTCAGTCACATCTGGAGGGCAGGAGGTGTGAGAGACGCAGCCTTTCTAGATGCAGGTACATTCTGAACCCACTGAGTTGTACTAGTTGCCTGGCCCCATCTCTTCACTGTGGCGCTAGATCCACTGTGGGAAAAGATGTTTGCAACACCCATGACAGAGGGCCAATTTCCTTAATATCCAAAGAGAGCTTACAAGTTAACATGAACGATACCAAAACAATAGAAAAAAATGGGCAAAGGACAATTAGGCAGCTTACAGAGAAAGAAAATTGATGGCTTACATTGTATGAAAATATGCCAATCTAATTCATAATGAAAGAAATACATATTTAAGTAAGATTCCATTTTTCACCTACCAGACTGGAAAAGATCTAAAGGTTTGATAATGTGTTGTGTTCAGAGACTATGAAAAACCATCATTTTATACACTCTTAGTGGGAGGATAAATTGTATAATTTCTTCGGAGAGTGATTTAGTCCTTCTAGAAAGTCATCTTACAAGTGTAATTACATTTGACTTAAAAACACAAGTAAAAGCATATTTATCAAAGCCTTATTGAAGCAAATGACTGGAGCAGATTAAATGAGTTACTGATACATCCAGACAGTTACTCACACAGGACAATGAGAGATAAAAATAAAGTTGGATTTTCCTCACATCCCATGAGTTGTATGTTCAACCAATTGGCTAAACACTGTTACAGGATAATTCTCAAAAAAAAAAAAAAATCATTACTCTCATGCAGATATAAAATGAACACGTGCTGCAGATTTTATTTGCTCATAATGAAGGAACTAGGCAGATGTCATACTGGATCAAAGGAGAAGTCGAAGAAGGACAAATTCCTGTGGAGTAAAGGAATGTTGAAATGAGTGAGCAAAATGGGGCCAAAACTGGTTTTTCCACGGGTGGGGGAGCTTGTCCCTGCACTTGCTGGAATTGATTTGCATGTCGATAGACAGGAATTACTTTGCATTGTTATCTGTAATTTACAGAGTTATAAAATAGCTCTCAGAAACAGCACAGTTTCCACTGTAGCTATTTTCTGCACAAGATTTAAGTGATTTAAGTGATAGATGCAAGGAGTCTAACAAAGTGTAAAACAGAGTGTAAAACTGGGGTCCCAATTTTATTAAAAAGAAGACATTCAGGTATATGCATATCTATATATATATATGTATGCACATGTGTATATATTATATATATTAAAATATATATATATATATTCCTCAACGGAAACAGAAGAAATTGGTAATTGTGGCTGACACTCAGGAGAGGGATTGAAAGTTGGGAATTTGAGGTGAAAAAAATCTTTTTTCACTATACTCCTTTATATATTGCTTGATTTTTTTTCCTTTACTTTTGCCATGAGCATGTATTATTTTTCCAAGGCAATCTTTCATAAACAAATAATAAAGCAATGGCATCTATAAATCAAGCATCACAGGAAATACAAGGAGAAATGGATAGAAATGTAATAATCAAGGGAGGGGAGCCCTTCACAAACCTCTTTCGGGTTTTGATCATTGAGCAGACAAAAAATAAAGCTATGAAAAGCAGTTTTCAACATGGATTGCATATTAAGAACAATTAGGGGGTTTCTTTAGAAAAGCTTTTTTATTTCAAACCTATGCAAAAGTAAACAGACTGGCCTAATGAACCCAGGGGACCCACCACCCCAGTGTTGACAATTTTACCAAGTCATGGCCAGCTAAGTCTCTACCCACTTTCCCCTTTTCCATACCATATTGAAGCAATCCCAGAAATCATATCCTTTAATATATAAACATTTTGTCCAGTAAGTAGCTCTAAAATATAAGGAATCTTTTAAAAACATAACCACAATACCATCATCACTTTTTTAAAATTAAAAATTCATAAGCACAATATCATTGTCACACCTGAAAAATAAACAGCAATTCTTTCATCAAAGATTCAGTGTTAAAATCTCTCATTGTTTTATAAGTGTCATTAAAAAAAACAAGTTTTGTTTGAATTAGGACCTGAATAAGGTTTACACATTTTGATTAGTTGATGTGTCTCTCAAGTCTTTTATTGAAATCTATACATTACCTTGGGGACGTGGTCTCCTAGAAACTATTGTTGTCCGGGCTCCATCCTGACAGTGTTGAATTTTACCTGAGCCCTATGCTCCTGGAAAACAGTGACAGTTCAGAAACACATACACACACACACAACCTCTTTTGTGTTCTGGAAAAGAATTACTGCAAAGAACCATCCTTTCCCATATGACTTAGGTAAGACTCACATGGCAAGACTTGTTTACCTATGGCAAGACTAAGCACAGACCCTCTAAGTTCCCACCCGTGGAACTGCTTGTTCCCACTGACCAATCAGAAAAAAATTCTTGTTAACCAAACTTTGGTTAAGATTCTCCCCTTCTCCCAAGTCCCCGAGCTTTGACCCACCCCCAGCCTGAACCAACACATAACTCCTCTTTAACAATCTCTCCTTGTTAGGAGTTAGTTGGATAGTTAGGTAGTCAGGGCCAGGGTCCCCAACAAGAAAATATGGAGTCAGGACAGCTAAGATAAAACAGCACTAACATCCTGTTTCGCAGCTTAGACAGGAGCGCACTAGCATTCTGTTTTGCAGCCTTTGCAGAACTGACTTCTGCAAAACATCCTAAAATAAGGCAATAACCCACAAAGCATTTGTCACTATCACGGGCAAGGGGCAGTTAAGACATAAGCTCCCAGATGTCAGCAAAAAAACCCATCAGCATGATGACATTAACCTAATAGGTAGATATGTGACCAAAACCCTGATTAGCCCAATTCAGTACACCTTGATTGCTTAAGATAGTTCCACAAAAGAGCTCATAAAACCCCCTAAGTTTAGAAACTCTGGGGGCAACCCATTCGGGCCCCACTCCCCCTCCGGGAGTTTTGTACTATCACTCAGTAAACTTTGCTCTGCTGCTCACCACTCTTCTGGTCTACCTCTTCTTTCTTTGAAGTGGAGTGACCAAGAACCGCGGGCACTAAAGGCAGAGAATTCCTGCTCAGGGGAAAACATTCTCTGATCTACGCTTCCATTAGGTCACTCTTTCATCCCGCTTCCTCACACCTAGTTCCTTCTAGTCTTGTTTACTCTTCTTTATAAAAGAAAAACTCTTCTTGTCTAAACTTCGAGATCTTATGTTCGGAGCTTCTCCTTGCAGCAGCAATCCCTCTCACCTGCTTTGCATTAATCCTTTCCAATAGTCTCTCCTTACTAAATCTGGATTTGTTTTTTATTTGACAATGCCTAGAAATTTTGATGTATTTATCTCCAGTTGATTATAATATGAAATGAGATTTAAGAACCACTGCTTAGTGGATGTAAACTGTACAATTACTAGGATAATCTAATACATGTATATCTGTGTTAGTCTGTGTTCCTCCAGAAAACAGATTCTGAGGTGAGGTCTTGTGCGGATAGTTTATTTAGGAGGTAATCTCAGGAAGCACAAGAAAAAGAGCAGGGACAGTGATCCAGGATGGAGGAAAGCCCCGTCTACAATGCATAATGGGCAGGTTTCACCTGTGGGTAACCAAAGCTCAGTTCCTCTGGGAGATTCTTTGAGGAACATGTAGAATGTATCTTAGATATGACCTCTATAGGGACAGCAAAGCTGGGGTATTTATCTATTTTCCCCTCTCCTTCACTGGTTGAGAATTGTCTCCAAGGGTTTTAAGTCCCAAACATTGCTGGCCACCTTCAAGCAGAGAAGAAGAGTTGTATATGTTTTTGAGGGGACTGTCAGCACATTGTCCCTTGCAGCTGCAGGCAAACTCAGAGGGAACTCAAGGCGATATGGAGCTGGGATCAAGAGCGTGTGCTGCTGTATTGAACTTTATACCTAGAGAGAATACCCTTTTTCATTTCTTGCAAGTGCCAACTGAACAGCAAAAATTGACCACAAAAATTCCCTATAAGTTTCCCAAGTAGAAATTTTAACTAAGATTTGTTGAATACTTACTATGTGCTAAAGGATTTACATGTATTACTTTAATTTAACTCAGGACAAACACCTGAAATAGGTATGATTATTATCTCAATTTTACAAATGAAAAAATTGAGCCTTAGGTTAAATACTCTGCCCAAGGTCATATAGCCAGGAAAGACAGAGCAGGGATTTAAATCTCAGCTTTCTGACTCAAGAACGCGGCTGCTAACTACTATGGGGTATGCTTCCTCACAGCCTTTAATCATAATGTGGGAAAACTACAAGTTAGTTAATGTTAGAAATTGTTAGAAATGTTAGTTATGTTAGAATAATATTAGAAATGCTAGTTAATGTTAGAAAAAACAATTGTATAATGATCCAACAATAAATACTCACATCATTTGGGGATTTAAAAAATTTCTGTATAGAGAAAATGAAAGCACCAATAAGAAAAACCCTGTATGGCCAAATTTATGATTTCTGGTTAAAGCTGTGATGAAAAAGAATATCATTATCAGTAAGAGTGACATTATATGAATTAAACATTCTACGCAGAAGGTTAGGAAAAGAATAAATCAATGTTGGATAATGTAAGGAGCTAATAAAAATAACAATAGAGAGGACTTCCAATTCAGCTCAAGATGGAGTAACAGGAATTGGATGTACCCTCCCCCCTGGACAGCCAAAAAGCAAAACATGTAAAACAGGGATTTTCAAGACACTCAATATCAGGCAACAAAGGACTAGTGATCTCTGACCATAAACAAGGTGAGCCCCACCTTGAGAGAGTTTCCATGCCTTGGTGCAGGAAGGGAACCCAGGCAGAGCCCAGCAGACTCCATTAGTTGAGGAGGAGCTGAGAGTCTGGAGGAGAATAAGAAAGCTGGAGTTCTTGGGATGGGCTGAGAGAACTGCACACGGAGAGAAACCCAGAGACCTGTAGAGTGCTCTCAAGTATTCCGCAGAATACAGGTCAGTGAATGCACATAAGGAAAGAACCTGAGATGGGTGCCTGGGTGGCTCAGTGGGTTAAGCATCTGCCTTCGGCTCAGGTCATAATCCTAGGGTCCTGGGATGGAGCCCCATGTCAAGTTCCCTGCTCGGTGGGGGGGCCTGCTTCTCTCTCTCCCTCTGCCACTCCCCCTGCTTGTGTTCTCTCTCTCTCTGTCAAATAAATAAATGAAATCTAAAAAAAAAGGAAAAAAAAGAAAATTTCCCAAACTTGATGGAAACTATAAATAAATAAATACATACATATATATACACATATATATGTATATGAAACTTCACAAGTACTCAAGCATAAGAAGTGTGAAGAAAACAACATAGAGGCCCATCATAATCAAATTGATTAAAACCAGTGATAAAGAGAGAATTTTAAAAATAGCCAGAGAAAAAAGACATGCTATGAATGGAGGAACAAGAGTAAGGATGACTTCAGATTTCTTGTTGGAAACAATGCAAGTGAGAAGATAATAGAGCAATATCTTTAAAGCACTAAAAGAAAAAAAAAAGTCCTGGCAAACTAGAATTCTATACCTAATAAGTATATCTTTCAAAAATGAAGGTGAAATAAGGTGAAAGATGTTGTTAGACTTAACAAAGGCTGAAAGAATTAATCCCTATGACATCACACACAATAGGAGATATTAAAGGATGTCCTTCAGGCAGGAGGAAAATGATGCCAGATAGAAATCTGGATCTATACAAGGGAATAAAGACTACTAGATATGGGATCCTTTTTTTTTTTTTTTAAGTAGGCTCCATGCCCAGTGTGGGGTTCAAAGTCACAACCCTGAGATCAAGAGTCACATGCTCTACCGACTGAGCTAGCCAGGTGCCCTGAAATGGGATCCTTTTAATGCTTAATTTGTATGCCTATCTCTGAGCTGAGTGGATGCTCAGGCAATGCCTCATACTTGCAGTTTTCTCAGGAGGATTATCCCTGAACAACTGAGGTTATCTTTTTTTTTTTTTAAGATTTATTTATTTGACAGAGAGAGACAGCAAGAAAGGGAACACAAGCAGGAGAAGTGGGAGAGGGAGAAGCAGGCTTCCTGCGGAGCAGGGAGCCTGATGTGGGGCTTGATCCCAGAACCCCGGGATCATGACCTGAGATGAAGGCAGACGCTTAACAACTGAGCCACCCGGGTGCCCCCAACTGAGGTTATCTTAACCAGAGGTGCCTGGGAATTATGCTGCTTCTCTCTCTTGGCAGTCCATAGTCAATGACTGACCGAGGTGGAGATGCAGAAGCACTTGGCTCAAGGTGGGACACATTCTGTGGTACAGTTTATCCTTCAGACCTCCCTGTGGGATCAGAATGAAGCTGGACTTCACCCGAAACCCCATTCTTATTTCTTTTCCCTTCCCTACTTTGCCTCCCTCATTCCCTTATCAGATTCTCCTGAGAGTGCTTGAAAAATAAATCACATATATATGAACCTCTGTCTCAGGCTCTATTCTGGGGAATCTGATTTAGGAGAGGCAGAGAGTATAAAGATATTTGTACCCAATGTAAATACTGACCAAAAGGCCTCCATGTTAGGGGAGTCTCACAACAATGAAGTGGATGAGATAACTATCCTGTTGATATAAGTGAATTCTCTTTTTTCAACCGCCCTGTTGCTCACTCAGGGGTTCATGAATAAAGTGGCCATGACATCAGAAATGCAGGCCATACCTCAGCTTAACAACATGGGCATTTTCACACTAAGATTAATCTGGCTGTTGCTACTGTTGAGCACACAATATGCCAACAGCAGTGCTGAGCCCTTCATATGGCATCATTCCCTTGAGGGACCAGCCAGCCCCACCTGATGGTAGGTCGGTTACATTGGAGCCCTCCCATCATTAAGTAGGAACCAATTTGTCCTCACTGATTGCTTTCTGAATATGAATTATTACTCTCTGTCCATTAGCTTCTGCCAGCACCCTTGCCCATGGATTTATGGCATTCCTATTCACCATCAAGGTATTCCATACAACATTGCTTCCAATCAAGGAACACATTTTATCATAAGTATAAGCAGCAAGAGATTCAACTAGTCTTATCATGTGTCCCCAAATCCAGAAGCAGCTGGTCTTAAACAAAATGTTGGAATGGTCTGCTGAAGACTCAATTATGGTACCAGCTGGAAGACAGCACCTTACCAAATTGGAGTGTTGTTTTATGGGCTATGATTTGAACCAACTGTTAATACATGTTGCATTTTCTTTCATGGCAAGAGCACACTGGTTGGGAGGAGCTTCTCACAACTAATAACACACTTGCAAGAGTTTGGCTTCTCATTTCTGTAAACTTAGCTCTTCTCATCTAGAAGTCTTAGTACCCAAGAGTAGAATGTTTCCACTAGGATACACAACAATGGTTCCATTGATGTGAAGGTATTTCTACACAGTGGAAACAGATAAGACTATGTCTGGAATTGTGATTCATTGGGATGCTTCTTCTTCTTCTTTTTTTTTTAAGTAAGCTCCATGCCCAGTATAGAGCCCAACACAGGACTTGAACCCACAACCATGAGACTGAGACCTGAGCTGAGTTAAGGGTTGGAAACTTAACCAACTGAGCCACCCAGGCTCCCCTCATTGGGATGCTTCTTAATACTTGCATGTTCAATAGGAAAAGTCAGTATGGGGGAAAGGGTTAATAGCAACCCCAAAAGGTAGCATGATGAAGGACTAAAGCCCATTAGGAATGAAGGTTGGTGTCCCCTCACTAGGTAAAGAATTCCAAGCAGCCAAGATTCTGAATGAAGTCAAGAGTAACATGGAATAGGTAGAGGGAGAAGGATATGATAAATATCAATTATGGCCTTGTGATCAGTTATGAAGTTGAGAACTAAGGCTGCTATATTATGTATATTTTAATGAGTGATTTCAACACCTCCTTCCTTTCCCTATCATTTTGCATAAAGAGTTTTGGCAGCACTTAACTTTATAATTTAATTACGTGGCAACCAGGTTATGAGGAGTCACACTCAGACCCGTTGGTGCTGCATATCCCTTGGAGATCCTAGACTTGATATGGACAACGTGGTAAATGGAATCGTGTTTCCCCTTGATGGGGAGAGGGTGAGAGCATCTTCATTTGTAGGATACATCTTCTGCCTGACATTTTATTGTGTTGGTCTCAGCCTATTCATAGTGATGCTATTGGCAAGGAATGCCTGAGGCACTTGTCCAGACCTGTATTACTCTTAGCAGGGCCAATGTGGTGGCTGGATTAACCCCTGTGATTTTTATTATGATTTTGGATGTATTTCAGCAAGAAATTATCAGAGAAATTTGAGGAACAAGATTTATTACTCACAAGTCCTGGAGGATACACAACATGCTGGAGGGCCATATAGTGAGGTCAAGGGTAAAGGGAGAGAGGGGGTAAAGGGAGAGAGAGAAAGGACCTAGGGCTCTGCCTTTATTAGGGTCCAAGGGTGGGGTATCTGGGGTTTCATGGGTTCATTCCTCATTGGCTAATTTAAAGCTTAAGAGTGGGAATTAGGGCATGGGAAGGGAGAAGTGGGGTCATTCGAGTGGTCAATTGTCTAGGTTACCCAGGGCTTTCTGAAAGAGGAAACTTCATGGGTAGTGGTGGCTTGATTCCTTATCTGGTTGTTTTGCTAGTAGCTGTACCATACAACTGGCAAAATGTTTATTCAAGATGGATGTTTTTTGAAATGGATGCCTCAGCAATCAAAAGCTTAATGCCAGGCGCTTACACTGCAGTTTTGTTAGGTAGAAGCATGAAATTGTTTTAGAGAGTTAAGTATGGGTGGGAAAATGGGAATGAACGCTGAGTAGCAAAAGGGGTGGACTGTGCTGATGTGGCTCTTGTTTATGCCTCACCCTGTCCCTTCTCTGATTGACAGGGGCTTGCCCACTGCACTTTCCAGAACTTCATGTCCACTGGCTTCTGGCTGGGTTTGGCACTACTGGGAACCAGAAAGGAAAAGAAAGGAGGAAGCCAGGGAATTTCTTCCTCTTCCTCTCTGTTCTGGGCATCCTCTCTGGCAGGGGCCATGGTTCCTCCATAGACCAGCTATGGCATGTACAAACTTTCCTGTATGTGACAGTGTGTGTGCACTTTTCAAATGTGCCTTTGAAATCTGTCTCTGGACCACTCTGTTTACTAGATCTGCCAAGAAAAAGGATTGGAAAACACTATTTTTATTTTATTTATTTATTTATTTACTTATTTAGAGAGAAAGAGCACACGCACACTCACACGCATGTGAGCAGGGGAAGGGGCAGAGGGAGAAGGAGAGAGACAATCCCAAGCAGATTCTGTGCTGAGTGTGGAGCCCGACACAGGCTTGATCTCACAACCCTGAGATCCTGACCTGAGCTGAAATCAAGAGTCAGACACTTGACCAGCTGAGCCACCCAGGTGCCCCCTGGAAGACACTATTAATGATACAATCTATTAAAGGTGGTTTTCTTTAAGTGAGCATTATTGATGACTTTTCTTCATTTGGTTACTTTTAAAAAAAGAAAAAAAAAGTATGCCCCCTCTCACCTCTGTTAATACTCTGGTGAAGAGTGCAAACTGTCACCTGGTATTTTGATTTGAGCCCCTAATTGCAGCTAATCAAGCATTTACCTTGCATTTACAAGCTCTTGCTGCAGGTACATTTTTAGCCATCCTCTGTAAAGAAACATAATTGCAATAGAAACCATAGAAATGAACATAAGAAAGAGTAAGAGATGAGTATCATCACTTATTACTTAAGCATAATTCCTTTTTTCTAGCCACGTAGAGATCAGGAAGAGAAAACATCATCTTAAATAGAATTTACGAAGCAGAGAAGCTGTTGACAAGGAGCCTAGATAAAAACACCATGGCATTTGCATGTGATGGAACTGTATCCAGAACGCTAATTTTATTCAATGAATAGAATTATGGATTATTTAATTTATAAATCTCAAAGCCCAAATCAAATATTATTTTCTTCTCTAAAATGTTTTTATTGCTATCTTAAAGATAAGAGTTTCCTTGTCGGGGCGCCTGGGTGGCTCAGTGATTAAGCGTCTGCCTTCGGCTCAGGTCATGACGGGATGGAGCCCCGCATCGGGCTCCCTGCTCCGTGGGAAGCCTGCTTCTCCCTCTCCAACTCTCCTTGCTTGTGTTCCTGCTCTGGCTATCCCTCTCTCTGTCAAATAAATAAAATCTTTAAAAAAAAAGTTTCCTTGTCTAGATCAATCTGAGTGACCTGCCTTTGCTGTTCAGAATATTATTGGTAGAACATACAGTAATTTTTTTTTTTTTTTAGTTTGGATACCATTAGTTTATTATAAAAGAGAGACATGAAAATTATTTACATGATGAAAGATTTCACAACTTCACTGGAATGGGCAGCTTCACTTCATGCCATTTTAATAATGATTTCAGTCCACATACTTTCCGAGAATGTCACCATCTCTAAATAAGAAATAATCCTTGTCATCTAGAACTACTTTGGTGCCTCCATATTCTGGGAGAAGAACTTTATCTCCAACTTTCACACTAACTGGTTGAATCTCTCCACCCTTTCCTTTAGAGCCCGATCCAACAGCTACTACTGTTGCTTGCAACACTTTTCCTTGAGATTTTTCTGGAAGCATAATACCTCCTTTGGTTACAGTTTCAGCTGCGCTCCTTTCAACTAAAACTCGGTCAAAGAGGGGAAGAAACTTTCTAAACGCCTGCCCTGCCATGACGCCGACCGCCGCAGTTGGTACTCCGCTCTGGAGCTGCCGCCTCTGCAAGAAGACCCGCAGTACGACCCTTCGGCCACGTGAACGTGGGAAAAAAAAGCGAACATACAGTAATTTTTAGACTTAATTGTAATCTTAGTGACTGTTAAGGGCAGCCCTCTAATTTAACAGGAAATTGAGACCAAGTGACGTGGTTAGGTGAGTAAGTGGCGAAGCAGGACCACAAACCATTCTCTTGACTCTACCTTCACTGCTTCCTATAAATATTAGTGGTTCTCAAACAGTGGTTTAGTCCTCAGATCACACCTACCCTGCCTCAGCATTCCCACTCTTTTGATTCTCTTATGTCCCCTTCTTCAGTTGAAAATCAGCATACTATATCATCTTCCACCTCTCAAATCAAAATTTAAAATCCCCAATTTACTATGTTATCATCTATTGACTTTCTACTGTGGGAGATACAGAGTTAGCTCTCTTTTGCCTACCTTCCTTTTAGCCCCCTGGTCCTGCCCCCAGCCCCTAACATAGTTATGTCATACTTTTGATTAGACAGTCTCAGTTTACATGTAAATGCTTTTCTCAGCTGAGCCATGCAGTATGCTATGGATACCTTCCTTTTCTGTTTGATTTTCTCTTTTCTCTGGAGTTTATGGTTGTTTGCTTAGGTCTACTTAACACTAATGTAATTCAAACACTCCACTAGCTGTGTAAATCAGCAGTTCTCAGAGTTTTTGGTCTCAGGACCCCCTTTCGCTCAATATTATGGAGGATCCCAAAAAGTTTTCATTTATGTAGGTCATATCCACTGACATGTACCATACTAGAAATCAAAACTGAAAAAATATTTATATATACATTCAAAAGCATTAATAAATCTATTTCATATATGATGGGTATTAAAGAGGGCACGTTCTGTGTGGAGCACCGGGTGTTATGCACAAACAATGAATCATAGAACACTACATCAAAAACTAATGATGTAATGTATGGTGATTAACATAACAATAAAAAAATTTTAAAAAAAAGTAAAAGAAAAAAAAAGACATGTATGGTTTCCACCATTATCAGGATATAGAACAGTTGCATCATCTCAAAAGACTCCATCACATTGTCACTCTGTAGTCACACCCTCCCTTCATCCCTTTCCATTGGCGACCATGGATATGTTCTCCATCACTGTTATTTTGCCTGTTAAGAATGTCCTATAATGGCATCATTTGGTATGTAACCATTTAAGACTGGCTTCTTTCAGTGAGTCTTTGAGAATCCTCTGAGTTATCATGTGTAACAATAGTTCATATTTATGCTTGAGTAGTATGCCATTGTATGGATCTACCATTCATCTATTTGGAGATAGCCCAAGTGCTTTTCAAATTTCGATTTGTTAATTAGCAGATAGTCTTTCTGTATAATAACTTCTATAGTATTAAGTTTCATATGGTATCACTAAGAAGTACCATTATAGGAAAGGATAATTAAAGGAATTTTTTTTCTCTTAAAGAAAAGCTATTTTAGATTCTGTCAGTTAGCAATATGACTAGAACCATTTGTGACATTGTAGGCACAAAATGCTCTTGAGGTTAAGATAGTGTTTTAAGGCCACTATATAGAGACAGCTCTACATATTTTGCATTACCAATGATACCTAAAATAGGTTTCTCTACTTACTTTCAAAGCCTGTAAGACTTTATGTATGAGTACATGTGTAATTCTTTTCATATAAAAAGATGCTTCAACAGTCAAAAAAAAAAACCTATTTCATATAAATGTAAGTAACATTTTTTATGAAACATAACTATATTTTTCAAAACAAAATAAATTTAATAAAAAGAGTGGTATTTTACATGTTTTCAAGTCTCTTTAATGTTGGATTTATTAGTAGACAGATGGCTTCTCATTTCTACTTCTGCATTCAATCTGTTGTATGTATGTTGTATGTTAAGTAGCCTCTGGAAAACTCTCCTGTATACTCCTGTGAATATAGTTTGACCTTGCAAATTTCCTGACAGGGTCTTGAGGACCCCTAGGGTCATTGGACCTCACTTTGAGAATTACTGGTCTAAATATATTCAGATGCAACAAGTGTTCCAACAGTTTAATCTTTTAAAATGAAATTGTTTCTGGATCCTTCTGACTGCTCCAATATGGCCTGGTTTCCCTCTACATCCAGTGCTCAGCTGTTATCCTGGGATCTACCTTAACTTCTCTCCAAAGGAAACCAGGCCTTGTTTCATATATCCCAAGGCTTCCTCTTTCTTGTTTTGGTGGAGTATATCCCGCAGTAGCTTTCTTTGAAATGATGCATGGGAAACACATTTTCCTAGACCTTGCATAACCAAAAATATTCTACCTTCATATTCCTTTGAGAATTTGGCTGAATTTATAATAACTTGGAAATTATCTTTCCATCATTATTTTGAATGCATTACTCTCCATAGTCTTTTAGCTTCCTATATTGCTATTGATAAATCAAAAGCCATTGTGATTCCTGATCCTGGTATTTTACCCTCAGGGAACTCTTAGTATTTTCTCTTTGTTCCCAGTGTTCTGAAATTTTACAGTGATATATCTTGGTGTGAGTCTACTGTGCTGGCATTTCCTGGGCCCTTTCAATTTGGAAATGCATCTCTTTGTGATAATTGTGATATAATAAGAAATATATATTTTGTCTTCGTCCCTGATTCCTGGCACAGAGCTTCTAAAACCCTTGGAATTTCCTGAGTGGTAAGAGTGAGAGGAGAATCTTTTGTTAATTATAACAACCTCCTTTCAACCATACCTGAGTTTATGTTAATGAAGTGAGTCTTTTTTTTTTTTTAATAGTTCTAGTCCTTTTATTTCCCCCAAATTGTTCCACGCCTTGCTGAAAAAGCAGTAGGTACCTTATGCTCAGAATCCTTTCCTGAGCCACCCACCCATCTCAAAAGAAACCCTGTACTGACCATCTCTCCCACTGTTACAGTATGGTCTGAGCCTCTCACCTTGAAGGTGTCACTTTCAACTATCTCTTGCATACTTTGTCCACCATCATATTGCTATGTACGATATTCCCTTATCTATCTCAGTTTTCTCTCCATCTATCTATGTTTTGTCATCAATGAAAAGTCAATAAAGGGGATTTGATGTCTCATTTATTTGTCACTCTTAGAAAATCTTATTTTTGGCTGGACTCAGACTTAGAGGTAGAAGCTGTCAGAGAGGATAGCCTCCGTCTCTTGGCAATATGTTCCTGGCATTTTTCTTTGGCCTCCTTCATTCTCTTGGCCAAAAGTTTAGCATATTCTGCAGCCTCTTCCTTATTTTTCTTAGTGCGCTGCTGCTTCAAAGCAATATGCCACCATTTGTGCTGGAGTAACAAACGTTGAATCTTAGGTGCTTTGGTTCTAGGTTTCTTACCTTCTTTGTTTAGGGGCTTTCTCACAACATACTGGTGGACATCATCTTCTTTAGAGAGATTGAAAAGTTTGCGGATTCTCCTGGTTCTTTTGGGCCCCAGGCGACAAGGCACAGTAGTATCAGTGAGTCCAGGAATATCCTTCTCCCGTTTTTTTACAATGACCAAGTTGAGAACACGGAGATTGGCCTCCACAATGCAACCCGGAACAGATTTGTGCTTTCTCTCTTCAGTCCTCCTTGGTCTATAGCAGGAATGCCCCTTACTCAGCAGCAGGTGGACACGGCCATGGGTCAAGACACGCTGCTTCATGGGGAAGCCTTGTTTTTCGTTGCCACCACTGATTTAGACCACATAACCCTTCCATTCTTCACCCAGAGTATCAGCAGCAACTTCTGTGGCCATACGTGTCTCATAAAAGGTGCGAAGTTTGTGTTCATCGTCCACTTCAATGAGTTTCTGGCAGCCAGTAGCTGGGAAAGAAGATGTTTAGCTTCATCCTGAAGCAGACTCCCACCTCTGAGGTGCCACGAAAAAGAGGCTAATGAAGTGACTCTTGAAGGTTGGGGGATGGTTGCCAGAGGAAGCAACCATGTGATTAGAGGGTTGGAACTTTTAGCTTCACCCCCTGACTTCTGGGGTGTCAGGAGTTGGGGGAGGGAAGAAGGACTAGGAATTGAGTTAATCACCTTTGGCCAATTATTTAATTAATCATGTCTACATAATGGAACCTCCATAAAAACCCTAAATGAAGGGGTTTGGAGAGCTCCTTATTTGGTGAAGCTGAGAGGGTGGTGCCCCCCAAACTCCATGGGAACAGAAGTTCCTGTGTTTGGGACCCATCCAGACTTTGCACTATGTACCTCTTCATCTGGGTGTTTATTTGTATGCTTTATAATACATCGGTGATATTGAGAAACTCAGTTTTCCTGAGCTCTGTGAGCCATTATAGCAAACTATTAAACCTGAGGAGAGAGTTGTAGGAACCTCCAATTTGTAACCAAATCCGACAGGAGGGTGGGTAACCTGAAGACCTATGACTTGTGATTGGTGGCTGAAGTGGGGGGAAGTCTTGTGGGATTGAGTCCTTAGCTCATGGGGTCTGCACTAACTCTAAATAGTTAGTGTCAGAATTGCTTGGTGGGGAAAAAAAACCTACACATTTGGTGTCAGAAGTGTTTTAAGTAGGGAAAAACGGTTTTCCTCTTACTTTCCATGCTGTGAAATTTCCTTGAATTTCTGCTTTGATGATATTCTCATTTAAATCTTTTCTCTTTTCTCTTTCTGGAACTATTATTCAAATGTTGGGGCTTATGGACTTGTCCTGTAATTCCTGGTCCTTTTTTTTCTATGATTTATTTTTGCTCTACTTCTGTGAGATTTTCTCAATTTTATTTTCCAATCCTATTGAATTTTATTTATTTATTTACTTACTTACTTGCTTACTTTAAGATTTTATCTATTTATAGATAAAGAGAGAAAAAGAGAGATAGCACAAGCAGGGGGAGCAGCAGAGGGAGAGGGAGAAGCATGCTCTCTGCTGAGCAGAGAGCCTGAAATGGGGCTTCATCCCAGGACCCTGGGATCGTGACTTGAGCCGAAGGCAGATGCCCAACTGAATGAGCCACCCAGGTGCCCCTTCTATTGAATTTTTCATAATTTCTTGTAATAGCATTTCAGTCCTCTGAATGTTCGTTTTTAAAATAGTGTCTTTATACAAAATACTAATTCAAAGGGATTCATGCACCCCAGTGTTTATAACAGCATTGTCTACAAGAACTAAATTATGGAAAGGGCCCAAATGTCCATTGACTGATGAATGGATAAAGAAGATGTGGTATACACACACATACACACACACACACACGGGAATGTTACTCAGCCATCAAAAAGAATGAAATCTTGCCATTTGCAATGATATGGATGGAGCTAGAGAGTATTACATGAAATGAAATAAGTCGGTCAGAGAAAGAGAAATACCATATGATTTCACTCATATGTGGAATTTAAGAAACAAAACAAATGAACATAGGGGGAAAAAGAGAGAGGAAGTTCAAGGAACAGACTGTTTTTTAAAAAAAGATTTTATTTATTTATTTGAGAGAGAGCGAGCATGCGCATATGAGTGGGGGGAAAGGGGCCAGAGGGAGAGGGACAAGCAGACTCCCTACTGAGCTGGGAGCTTGACGTGGGGCTCAATCCCAGGACCCTGGGATCATGACCTGAGCTGAAGGCAGATGCTTAACTGACTGAACCACCCAGGTGCTCCCCCAAGGAACAGACTCTTAACTATAGAGAACAAATTGTTGGTTCCCAGAGGGGTGGTGGGTGGGGAATGGTTCAAATAGGTGATAGGAATTAAGGAGTGCACTTGTCATGATGAGCACTGGGTGACGTATGGAAGTGTTGAATCGCCATATCATACACCTGAAACTAATATTACACTGTATGTTAACTAACTGGAATTTTTTAAAAAACCTGAAAAAAAAATAAAACAGTATCTTTATCTTGTTCCATGCCTGCAACATCTTTTCCTAGTACTCTGTGGATATTAATGACATTTTTTTTCTGTTTTTTTCTCCTTTGAGAATCTCTGTTTCTTCTAGTTTGCTTTTATCTGTAAGTTTGCTAGTCTCCATGTTAAAAGTTCTCCCTAGATGCCCGGCATTCTTGGTTGGTTATGTAGTGGTAGAGCAGGAATCTCCTGATTGGATATATCAAATGTGGGCTTCACCGTAGGATTATCTGGCTGGTCACATAAAGGAAACTTTAATGTCAGTATCACTAGGTCTTTTTTCCTGTGTGAGTCAGATTCCCCAGAGAGGCCCTTTCAATCTCCTGCTTAGAAGGTTGTAAGAGAAAAATATTCCTTACTATAGTCTGAATGTCTGTGTCCCCCCAAATTCGAATGTTGAATTCTTATTGCCCAATGTGATGGTATTAGGAAGTAGGGTCTTTGGGAGGTGATTAGGTCACAAGGGCAGAGCTGTCATAAATGAGATTAACGCCCTTAAAAAAGAGGCGCAGTAGAGCTCTGCTGTCCCTTCTGCCATGTGAGAATACAGTGAAAAGTCTGTGACCTGGAAGAGGGCTCTCATCAGGGTCTAGCCATGCTGGTACTCTGATCTCCACCTCCACAACTGTAAGAAATAAATTTATGTTGTTTAAAAACCACCAAGACTGGTATTTTGTTATGGAAGCTTGAACAAACTAAGATACTCTTCTTTTTCCTATACTGTTGTCAATTTTGGTCACTAAAATGTGTGGATTTTTCACACATCAAGCAATTCTCCAACACTCTGGTGGACCTGACTAGGTATCCTATGATTTAATTCAATTCCGATGCTACCTACCTGGAGATAGCATAAGGTCTCACAGGTTGAGGGTTCAGTCCCACAAGACTTGCCCTATTTTGGATGCCAGTCACAAGTCCAGGCTGTTAACTGTGCTTCTAACAAGCTATGAATTGAAGGTTCCTATGAGCCTTTCCTCATGTTTGATTAATTTGCTAGGGCACTTCACAGAACTTAAGAAAAGTTTACCTGCTATCTTCCATTTATTAAGAGGATACAGTCAGATAGAAGAGATGCATAGGGCAAGGTATGGGGGAAGAGGTGTGGAGTTTCCATGTTCTCTCCAGGTACAGTACCTTCCTGGGACCTCCACGTTGGTGACACCCTGGAAGCTCTCTCAACCCTGTCCTTTTGGGTTTTTATGGAGGCTTCATTATGTCGGTTCAACTAATTGAATCATTGGCCATTAGTGATTAACTTAATCTAGTCCCTGTCCTCTATCTGGAAGTCAGGGGGTGGGACTATTAGTACCAATCCTCTAATCACATGATTGGTGCTCCTGGCAACCAGCTCCCCATCCTGAGTCTATCTAGGGACTTTACAAAAATTACATCATTAACGTAAACTCAAGTGTGGTTGAAAGGGGCTTGTTATGAATGATAAAACCTTTATCACTCTTGAGCTCTTTTACGAACCAAGGACAAAAGACCAAATATTATAGCAAAAGATGTTCCCATCACTCTTTATCCTTTAAGATATTTTAGGAACTCTGTGCCAGGAATGGGACAAAGACCAAATGTATATATTTATTATTAAAAATTGCAATCTCACAAGAGTATATACAGGTTTGGCCACCAGTGTTAATGGAACACTGTGAAGGAAGAGCACTGGGCATCTTAGCACTCAGTCTTCCTAATTTCAAAATGGTGCCTGTTGCAGACATTGTTAGTCCACCTAGAACCCCCCAAATCTTTTTAAAGTTTTAAATATACTTTATTTTTTAGATCAATTTTATGTTCATAGCAAAATTAAGTGGAAGGTACAAAGATTTCCTAAAAACTTTCTACTGCCACACATGCATACCCTCCCCCACTATCAACATACCAAACCAGAGTGGTACATTTTTTATAGTCAATGAACCTATATTGACACATCATTATCACCCAAAGTCCATAGTTAACATTAGGGTTCACTCTTGATGTTATACATTCTATGGGTTTTGACAAAAATGTAATGTCACGTATCCACCACTATAGTGTCATATCAAATAGTTTCAACCAGTCACAGAGTACTAATTGTACTCTGTGCTGGACCTACTCATTCCCTCCCTCACCCCTAACCTCTGGCAACCACTGGTCTTTTTACTGTCCTCATAGTTTTGCCTTTTTCAGAACATCATATTATTGGAGTCATACCATATCTAGCCTTTTCAGATTGTCTTCTTTCATTTAGTAGTATGCATTTAAGATTCCTCTGTCTCTTTTCTTTTTAGTACTAAATAATATTCCATTGTTGATATACTGTAGTTTTTTTCATCCATTCACTGATTAAAGGACCTCTCATTTGCTTCCAAGTTTTCATGATCTCTTTTGCCTCTGTACTTTTGTTTATATGACTCATCCCAAATGGTGAAACTCAGCTCTTTTTTTACTTTGTAAACATATTCCATTCATACAAAACATCTGTGAGTAAAGAGATTTTATTATAGCACTGGTCATGGGGCATATTATGGACAGAATAAACTTAAAAGTTCATGATTTCATAGTCTTTGTATCTCATTTAGACTTCTTAATACCTTATTGGTTAAGAATCATTGGTGAGATTTCAAAACTTACTATAAACTATAGTAATCAAAACATCGTGGTACGGGCATAACCATGTAGATGAATGGAATAGAACTGAAAGTTCACAGATAAACCCACATATCTCTGGTCAGTTGGTTTTTACAAGGATGCAAAAACCATTCATTGGGGGAAGGAAAGCACCTTTTCAACAAATGGTGCTGGGACAACTGGATAGCCACAGAATGAAGTTGGACCCCTTACCTTACACCATATACAAAAATTAACTCAAAATTAATCGAAGACCTAAATGTAAGGACTGAAAATAAAACTCTTAGGAGCTAATATAAGTATAAACCTTCATGATCTTGGGTAAGGTAATGGTTTCTTTCTTTTTTTTTTTAAGATTTACTTATTTATTTATTTGAGAGAGAGAGAGAACATGAGAGAGGGGAGGGTCAGAGGGAGAAGCAGACTCCCTGCTGAGCAGGGAGCCCAATGTGGGACTCGATCCTGGGACTCCAGGATCATGACCTGAGCTGAAGGCAGTCTCTTAACCAACTGAGCCACCCAGGCACCCAAGGTAATGGTTTCTTAAATATGACACCAAAAACACAAGCAACAAAAGGAAAAATTAGATAAATTGGACTTAATCAAAATTAAAACTTTTGTGCATCAAAGGATACTATCAAGAAAGAGAAAAGGCAACTCACAGAATGGGGAAAATATTTGCAAATCATAGGATCTGATAAGGACCTCATCCAGAACATAGAATTCTTACATCTGAACAACAAAGAGACAACCCAATAGACATTTCTTCTAAGAAGATATACATGTAGGGGAGTAAGTTTACAGTTTTCTCTGTACCCTTCTAGGTTCTAGAGATCCCCCTATAATAAAAAGATTAACAGGGGAAAACAAATTTAGTTATGTATGTATGTATGTATGTACAGGAGCCCCACAAAGATATAAGACTCAAGGAAGTGACCAAAAGAGGAAGGTGTTATACCTTTTAGGCAAAGAAATTATAAATTTCTGAAGAATTGACTAGTAAAGGGGTTTGGACTAAGGGTAGTAAAATGGTAAAGAAGAAACAAGGTTTGTTTATACATCCTTTTTGACTCTAAATTCCCAGTCTCTAGCGATAAGGATACTTCCTACCCTCCTGGCACAGTGAGGGTACCTATCACATGGGAGATTTATCTCCTGCTTTCAGAGGGACAAAGGCAGGCCAGAGTGTCTGTTTTGTACTGGCTGTTTCTCAAGTTTAATTCAAAATGATCAGTATGCCAAATGACAAAATTTAGGGTGATATATCCTGAGCCCTAACATACAAATAGCCAACAAGCACATGAAAAGATGTTTAACATCATTAGTCATTAAAGAAATGCAAATCAAAATTACAGTATGTTACCACTTCATACCCACTAGGATGGCTATACCTAGTGTGTGAATTGTGAATATACTAAATTATGAATATACTAAAAACCATTGATTATACTCTTTAAAATGACTTAAATATTGAATTTTATGTTATGTGAATTTTACCTCATTTAAAAATACTGAGTTCAGGAGGCTGATGTAACCTTAGACTGTTTGGCATGACCACAGTATTTATTCATTCATTTAATAAATGTTAAGTGAGTGTCTTCAATGTTCTAGGTAGTGGAATGCATGCTAATAAAATTAAATCATGACAGCTATACTCAAAAACTTGAGTCTAGAGGAGGAGATGGATTATTTAATTAGGTTGCATGTGGTAAGTGTTGTAACAGAACTGAGTAAAACCTGTTTGAAGCACAGAGGAAAGGGAAAACAACTTTGGAAGAGTTGAGAAAGTCTTTGCAGAGGGGACATTTGAACTTGATCTTGAAGAACAGTTTGCTGAGTGGGCCAGTGGTACAAAGAACATGTGCAAAGCCAGATATGAAAGAATAAGCCATATTCCAAGAATGAATTTCCCTATTACTGTGCAAGCCTTGAAGACTTGTATAGTCAAACTCAACCCAGTCCAGACCAAACCAGACACAAACCCAGAATCTCTCAACAGACTCCCTTAGGAGGATGGAGTTTTAAGCCTTGTCAGACCTAAACTAATCTATGTAAGGCATAGACTGCAATGCATTGCCCCCTAGAGTCCTTTATAGTGTCTACAACAGTAAAATCAGAAATGAAGCTATTTTCAGTAGGTGGCAGTGTTCACAAAGCAGATATTTGTGTGCCCCCCCCACCCGCCGTCCCCCGGGATTTTATTTATTTATTTATTTTTTAAAGATTTTTTTTTTTTTTTTAATTTATTTATTCGACAGAGGGAAACAGCGAGAGAGGGTACAGAAGCAGGAGGAGTGGGAGAGGGAGAAGCAGGCTTCCCGCTGAGCAGGGAGCCCGATGTGGGGCTCCATCCCAGGACCCTGTGAACATGACCTGAGCCGAAGGCAGACGCTTAACGACTGAGCCACCCAGGTGCCCGCCCCGCCCCCCGCCGGGATTTTAGCTATAGGTGTTGACCACAGCCTAAAGGCTTAAACATACTGAGTCTGGAAGCCAGACCCTGGAGGGACCTTAGTCAGCTTCTCTGCCAGGATCGCTTAGGTTCTAACTGACCACCTTTACCCACGGTGGACTCCTCACATTTCTCCCAGTGGAGTCCTTTCACCCAGAAACTGCAGTGCTAAATCCTGGTTTTGAGTGCAAAGGAAACTGCATTATCAGAGTGTTTATTATTGGAGTACCCATAATTATACGTTGGGAAGCAAAGGTCCTCCCAACATGAAATGTTCAATAACAAACAAATCCTTATAAAGCCAGTCCCCCTTCGCATCTCCCTCTGGCTTAACACTGACATCCAATCCCACCCAACATTAATGGCAGATGTTTTCACTGTGATTATTATGTCAAACAATTGCAAAGTGAAATTGCCAGTCTTGTAAAAGATGTAGAATTTCACTAAGATAATGGAAGTGTTGGTAGACGACTGATTCAGTAATTATTATTACTGAAGCCTCCAAGAAATGAGGGTCTGGCAGAGTTTATCTGGTCACAACTGAAAAAGAAAATCAACAATGATGATGGCATAATGGAGGCTTCAGAAGGGGATGAATAGAAATTCAAAAATTAGAAGTAAAGTGGTAGAAAAATGATAAAGCCTTTGACTATTTTGCAAAATTTACTTTCTTTAAAACTTCACTGTGAAGATCCAATGAGAAGTGATGGATGCCATATTTTGCTATCTTAACAATTTCTTTTTTCAGAAAAAAGTATGCCCCAAACAGGTCTTGATTAATTTTTCTGTTCCAAAAATTAGTCCATAGTTGCAGCTATAATCAAAATGTGGCTAAATATAAAATAAATTTCCTATCATAATTTTTAATTCCTTTTGAGGTAATCCTCTAATCTACATTCCCCCTCACCCTTTCATTTGATATAAAATGTTGCTTCCCATTTAAGTGGATTTGCTTAAAGTCACCTTTTGCCAGGACCAATTATCCTCAACAACCTTTTGTTTTCTCCCCCTAGGGAACCTCTTAATTTAACCTGCAAGGGCCTAGGGCCCACCAGGCATAAGAACATTTTAGATGTGCCCTGTGTTGATTAGTGGAAATTGCAGATCTGGTTCCAGATCACTGGCCCAGCTCCTTCCCCCAAGAGGAGTGAGGTTTCCCTATGATAACTGCATCAATTTGCTTCAGACTTGAATCATGAGGATGTTGATCTGGCTCATAGAAGCTGCTCTCTGGGCTTTGTGAGAAATTCAGCTGCTGATATAACTGGCTGTTCTTCCTTCCTTTAATGCTGTAGCTACATTTCTTAAAAGGTGATACATGTAAATAAAATATTTATCAAGTGAGTCAATTCTATGGGAGGGGGAAGTCCATATTTAAAAAAACAGAGAATCCCCCTGTTATAGTAGGAGGTTGTTAAAGCAAAGAATCCCTCCTTTTTCAGAAGGGGATTTTATGAAAATTCTTCCCCCATCCCTAATTTATAGATATTTAGTGTACTTTTTTATTTTTATTTATTTTTTAAAAGATTTTATTTATTTATTTGACAGAGAGAGAGAGAGAGAGCATAAGCAGTGGGAGCAGCAGAGGGAGAGGGAGAAGGAGACCCCACTGAACAGGGAGTCCTATCTAGGGCTTGATCCCAGGACCCTGGGATCATGACCTGAGCTGAAGGCAGACGCTTAACCGACTGAGCCACACAGGTGCTCCAGTGTATCTCTTTTTTAAATTGTGTGACAAGAGTGACAGTGGGGAGGTCAGTTAGGAGGCCCCTGCAATAACTGAAGCAGGAACTGATAGTCACTTAAACTGACATAGAGGCAAAGAAAGTGTTCAGATCTGGCTGGCTTTGAAGGTAGACCCAACATTTATCCTGGTACATTGGATACGTGATGCGAGAGAAGCAAAGGATGATTCTAAGTTTCTTAGTTACTGGAAGGATCGAGTTTCCATCAGCTGACGGGGAAGACTGTGGTTCGAGCATGAGAAAACCTTAGCAGTTTAGATTTGGATGTGTTAGGTTTGACTTGTCTACTAGCCATCCCAGTGGCGATATTAAATAGGCAGTTGAAAATAAAAGTTTAGAGATTAGGAGAGCGGTATAGCCTGGAGATATAAACTTGAGATATAAACATCTATCTATTATTAATTAATAGATAGATTATCGTTAAAGTCACATTGATAGATGAGGTCACCAGGGGTAGTAAAGAAGAGAAGGGGCCCAGGATGGATTTCCCAGGCACTAACATGTAAAGATGTTGGGAAGAATAGGAGGGCCCCAAACTGAAGACTGAGAAGGAGCTGCCAGAGGAGAACCAGGGGAGTATGGTGACCTGGAAACCAAGGGAAGAAAGTATATATAAAAGGAGAGAATGGCCAACTGTGTCATATGTGACTAAATGGCTGAAAACTAATCATCGGGTTTAACAACTTGGGCTTCAGTGGTGACCTTGACATGAGAAGTTTTGTTATAGGAATAGAGGCAAAAGCCTGATTAGAATGGGATTCAGAGAGGACAAGAGGAAAAAAACTGGAGACAGCAAGAATAGACAACCATTTTGAGGTGGCTTAGAGCAAAAGGAGGTAGAGGATTGGGGCAGAAACTGGTAGGAGAAGTGGGGTCAAGAGAAGGTTTTGATTTATTTTTTAGTGTGGGGGAAATAGCATGTTTGTGAGCTGGTAGGAATGATTCCTTAAAGTGGGAAACATTTTTAATGCGGAAAAGAGAAAGGAGAAATGATGAAACTATGTCTCTAGATTTACAAGACGGGATGAGACAGATGCACAAGTAGAGGGGCTCGCTTTAGAAAGGTCACAGAGAGTCCATCCAGAGTAACAGGGAGTGTTTATTAGTTAGCTTTTGTGGCATAACAAACCACTTAAAACCGCTTAGTGGATTAGCAGATCAGTGGACTGATTCTTTTTGTCTGGGCTAGCTTGACTGATCTTTCCTGGGCTTGCTGTGGGTCAACTGGTAGGTTGGCTAGAAGTTGGGTGATCTAGATCATCGTTTGGCACTCATGTGCCACTCATATATCCGGCAGTCGGCTATCAACTGGAGTGCCTCAGTTGTTTTCCACATGGCCACCACTCTGCTGGGAGGCTTACTTGAATTTGTTCACATGGTAGTCTCAGATTTCCAACCTCAGCAAGGGAAGGCAAACTCCAATGTGCAGATATTTCTCAAGCCTCTATTTGCATCACATTGACTAATGCCCTTCTGGCTAAAGCAAACCGTATGGCCAAGCCCAGATTCAAAAGTTAGAGAAATAGATTCTACTTTCTGATAAAAGAAGCTGCATAATTACAATGCAATGATATGGATTCAGGAAAGGGAAGCATTTGTGGCCATTTTTGCAATTTGCTACAGGAGGGAAGGCAATGAATATGGATGCAGATACCAACAGGTGAGCAGATATAATTGTAGGATTCTGGGGAATTCTCTTCTAAATGCTTCAGTTTTCTCAAAGGTAAGGTCTCAAGTTCAAAGCTCACACCAGGCTGATGTTGATTTATTCATTTACAGTGAACAACAAAACTGCTTAGAGAACTAGGTCTTTATGGCCTAGGGTCCTCCTTTAGGGAAATATTTCATGGAAGCCACCTAACTATGAAGCCTGGGATTTCTGCAAAAGGGGCTAATTGGATAATTGATGACCGATGTAATGGAGCTTGACAGCAAGATGTACCCATCCTTGAAAAGGACAGACTTCTCAAGCCAATTGAAATATCCCATCTGCTAGGCCCTCCCCACTCTGGATAATACTATGCAGGCAGCACTGCACTCTGCTCTTTGACTGTATTTTCTCTGTGGACCAGCCCCTGTATCTACCTACTCTCTACTACATATGTTATCAATGAGGTTGCAGTGGACTTCTGTTCTTGCTGCTGTGGTCCTGAGAGACATTTTGACTTTTCAAATATATTTCATCCCAACCTTTACCTGTTAAATCTTATTAGTTTAGCTACCAGTGTTCTGAGAGGTATTTAACTTGGGTTTTTCTTTCTTTGAATGTTTAGATTTTTTTCAGACCTCTGTTTCTTCTGGATTTACAGTATCTCCCTGTAATTTTATGGAATCTCATTCAGTGACTAGAAGCTTCTATTGGCCTGGTTTTATGATCAATGCATAATTTGTTTCTTGGAGTAAACTTAATCCCTCTCTTGTTTAGTATAAATGTATTTGATTGGAAACTAATAATTTTAGAGGGAGGAAAAGGAGCTAAGGTCAGTTTTATGGACTGAATGTTAATGTCCCCACTTAGTATACTGAAGCCCTAACCCCCAATATGATGGTATTAGGAGGTGGGGACTTTGGGAGGTAATTAGGTTTAGGTGAAATCATGAGGAGGAGGCGCTCATGATGGGATTAGTGCCCTTATAAGAAGAGACCAGAGCTCATGCTCTACTATCTCTCTTCATCATGTGAGGGTACAACAGTAAGGTGGCCATCTGTAAACCAGGAAATGGGCTCTGACCAGACTCTGAATTTGTCAGGACCTTGATCTTGGGCTTCCCAGCCTCCAGAACTGTGAGTAATATTTGTTTAAGCCGTCCAGTTATGGTATTTGTTATAGCAGCCTGAGATGACCAAGACAGCCAGTATAATTTTGAGACCCCCAAATATGGGGTGACCTCGCTGAGAAAAGGCAAGACATGGTTTTGGTTTAGTGCCTCTAAGTAGCACTGGAGATTCATTTTTGGTAGGGTTCTCTTTTTGCTGATTCGTGTAAACTTGATCCTAGATTCTTCAATGAGTAAGACTTCCAGGAGTGCCCCAGGTCTGGGATCTGTTGCCCCTCTGGAGGCCCTTTAGAAAGGTTCCTTCTACTCTCATGGGCACCCCAGAGAAGTCCAGGTGGATCCCCAAACACTTGGGAGTCACAATCACCCCAAACAACCAGTCACAGCTGACCTGTGACAGAGAAGTGTGTTGGGAGAATCAAATTTTCCTTTCCTCTTCTCATTTCAACTCATTCTCTGGGGCTGAGGGGGCCAAGTGCAGCATTTTTAACCGCTTCTCCTGAGAATCAGCCAACTCTACCTGTCCTTGAAATTCAAGAAAAAGCACTGGATTAGAGTCAGGTCCCACCTGGGCAGTGTGATGCTTGGCAAGTCACTTAACCTATTTGTACATTGGTTTCCTAATCTCTAAAATAGTGACTATGCAACTCTGATGGGGTTGTTGTAAGAGTTAAGTGAGATCAAAGGTGTAAAAGAATATTAGCAAAACATAATAACTCTAAGGGCATTTTTGCTATTTAAAACGAGTCAAGTAGAAGGTAAGGGGATTCCTCTTTTTGTTGATACATGAGTCATTTATATAATATGCATGAGCAGGAGAGAGAGGTAATGGGAAATTGACTGTCTATGGGAAAAAAATAGATCAGCCAAAGGGATGCAGGTTGTCTGTAAAGACAGAAAACAGAAGTCAGTAGTTATATTTAATAGAACTATGGGCCTAGGGGAGAGCAATATCGTCTATTAATATTTTGAGGCGTAAAAGCACATAGTGTTCTTGAGGAGGATTGAGCATTGAGCTGCATGGATGATTTAGCCCTAGCCAGTCCTGGATAGATTGAAATCAAGATCTTTACTCTGTAATTAACCTTGATGGATCAATTCATCAGGCCTTCAGTGAAAAGCTTCACTGATAGAGGATGTGCGGAATGCAAAGGATGTGTTGAACTTTGCTCCTGCACTCCAGGATCTTGGGGAGAACAGATTTATGAAACAACTGGAAACTATTTGCAATCTAAACCACAAACTGAAAATTCAGCTATTTACCAGGACCTGGCAGGTGATGTAGCTGAGGAAGCAGGCCGTTTGTAAGAAAAACAAGTGCACAGATGCAATATCAATGGCATTTGGCCTTAGTATGAAAATATAGGGAGTGGTAAAGACAGAGGCAAGCAGAACATGTATCCTATTGAAAGGGCCAAGAGCCTCAGCTCGGCTTCAAGTGGCTGCATAAGAATGCAGGCCGATAATTGCCAAATCTTCTGGTTTGGTCAAAAGAAGTAAGAAATCCAGATGTTTATATGGAATTTCTCAATTTTTTTTAAGATTTTCCATTTGTTTATTTATTTGCCAGAGAGAGAGAGAGAGAGAGCGCAAGAGAGCTTGAGAATACAAGCAGGGGGAGCAGCAGGCAGAGGGAGAGGGATGCAGGACCCCGATGCAGGGCTCCATTCCAGGACCCTGGGACCATGACCTGAGCCAAAGGCAGCCGCTTAACGACTGAGCCACCCAGGCGCCCCTCTCAATTTCTGTAAGTTCCCAACTAATTTAAAAAATTGCCAAACGTGGGTCTGGAGCTCTCTTTGTGATCTTTGCGAACACGTGATGGTGAGTGGAAAAGTGGGGGGGCTCTGAGAGAAGAGAGGGTGGGGGTGAGCCTAGGATCCTGGGACTGAAAGATGATTGGCAGGATGGTGGGTCCCCAGCTCACTCTGGGCAGAGGCCAGGGTGCAGAAGCTCATCTTCCCTGCATACTCTTGGAGTCCAAGCACTGGGTTGGTCTGCTTCACCCTCCTGACAGCTGCATCCCTTAAGGGAATGGTGGGGACAGGGGCAGGAGAGCCTTTCCTTTGCTCATTTTTTACCAAACAATATTGAATTGTAAAAGTGACTCAAGGCAAAATTTTCTCACATTTGAAGAGTATAAAATAAAAAGTAAGAGCTCCTTTCCCTTCACTCCACTCCCTTCCATTTCCATTTCTTTTTTTTTTTTCATTTTTAAACTTCCATTTCTAAGAGGTCATCACCGATTCTATGTTTTTGTATGTATCATTCCAGAAATTTGCTAAGCATGTAAAGCCATATACATCATTCCTTTTCCCCCCCGAGAGTCAGAGGAAAGGCGCCATTGGCCATTGAATGAAGGGCACAGTCCCACCTCTACACCTGTGCACCTGTAGAGTCTCCTCCTTTCCTTGTCCCCTCACCTGTCTCCATTGGTACCTTGAAAGGCAGCACAGTGTGATGGTAAAGAACACAGATCCCGAGTCAGAATGTCTGGCTCCACATCTGCTCTACCACTTGCTAGCTCTGACTCTAGCTGCTACTCAACTTTTTCGTGCTATGGTTCTCTTATCCGTAAAAGGGAATTAAAAGCAGAACTTTTCTCAAAGTGTTGTTATAAGGAATAAATATGTTAAAGTGTATAAAGGGCTTGGGGCAGGATTTGGCACAAAGCAAGTGGTATATAAGTGTTTACTATTATTATTGTTCTCAAAAGCCTATCACTTATTTCCTTTCCACTAAGAAACCTTCCTCAGTTATCCCTAATCCCTGCTCCTCTGCCCCTCTTCAGTTTACCTCTTTTAGTGCTAATCATGCCACCTAATTTGGCACCCAGGTGTATTGCCTCATACTGTCTCACAGTCTATCAACGTGCACATGTACTGCTGACCTGTCGAGACAGGCACCACACCTCTTACTTCTTTGTGTCTCTGTTGAGGCACTTCATGAACAGAGTTAGGGCAGGAATGCAGGTGCCAGGGCCTCCACGTCTCTGTCCTACTCTGCCCCCTGTCTTAGAGATCAGTGAGTTGCAACAGGGAGCCTGGGACCTAGCTGCCCCTCTTCTCCAGGGCTTGGGGTAAGAGGGAAATTGAGTGCTTTTCTTGTTTTGAGCTGCTCTTCATATTCCCCAGAAGGTACCTTGCCAAAATTTAGAGCAAACAGTTTTAGAAACTCTTCCCTAGCACAGGGCCCTAAGGGCGGCACTGCTCAGCACTTCTCCTGTCCCCAGGGAGCTTCTGAGATCATCTCAGTAAAACTTTAATGCCTGGAAGTCAATTAGAGTAGAGATTTCTCCTGTAATCAGAAGAGGCTATGCTTTTATTGGAAAGGTGCAAACTAGAGGGGAAGGATGGCAGCTGTGTGAGGCTCTCGAGCTAATGGCTTGGGCTGGGAACATTGTTTCCACTGAGTCAGGCTGTATTTCCCAGGCGTCAAGGCGAGGGGGCTGTGGAGTGGGGAGGGGGCTGTGGAGTGGGCAGGGCGGGAAACAGATGGTAGGTGGCCTCTACGATTATCCCTAAAGTGTACTGAAGAGTTCTCAGAGCCAGTTTATGCCCTTGCTTTCCTGGCCACCCCGCCAGAAGTGAGAATCATGCCCCATCTCTCGTTTTATAGAGGAGGAACTGAGGTTCAGAGAGGTTAATACAGCACTGGACTTGAAACCCTAGTTTGTCCACTAGAAAGCAGACCCAGCTGGAGTGAGGAGTGTGAATGAGGAGGGGGGAAGCCCTGCTCTCTCTAAGCACATCCTCCACAAGAGGCACCTTTTTGTTGCCTGTTAAGGGAATTCTGGAAAGCTGTTAGAGGAAGTCATGTGAAATTTATGACTTAAACATTAGTGGGCAGATGCATGGCTTGCCCATGTCTCTTCCAGTTACTGCTGCATAACAAGTCACCCCAAAACTGCTGGTTTTCCAAAAACCATTTTATTATATTCACAGGTTGTGTGGCTCAGGAATTCGGGCAAGGCAACAATGAGAATGTGGTGTGAGGTGTGTCTGCTTCATGATGTCTGTGGCACCAGCTGGGAAGACTTACCCGTGGGGGTCATTGACAGCTGGGCCTAAAATCTTCTAAGGGTCCAACTGGGGGGATGTTCAGCATTGCTCATCACATGGGTGGAAGTTGATGCTGGCTGTCATCTGGGAGCTCAGCTGGGGCTGTTGATTAAAGCACCACACTACATATGGCCCCTGTAGCATGGCAGTCTCAAGATATTTGGTGCTTTTGTATGGGGGCTGGCTTTCCCCAGAGTGAGCATCCCAGGAGAACCAGGCAGACCTTTTTTGATCTAGCATCATGTCTACCCCATCCTATTGATCAAAGCAGTCACAAGCCTGCCCAGACTCAAAGGAAGGGACACAGACCCCCACCTCTCAATAGTGCCAAAGAACATGCAGTCCCTTGTTAAGAGAAATCCTCCGTAAGGACAGGCCTGGGACAAGAGAGCACCTGCTCTCACAAGCAGACCTGGGTCTTTACAGAGCCTGTTCTTTGCATTTTTAAAGTAAGACTCAATGAATCTGATCAGTTAGCATTCACAGAAGTGTCAGTGCCCAGAGTGAGTTTGATAGTTTTCACATGGTGACTACTTCGGGACTCAAGTTATAGCCCTTCTGCTCACAGGGGTAGATAGCTTTCTCCTTCCTGTGCAGCCTGCTCTTAGGAGCCAACTCTTGGGTCTCAGAGTGTCTTGGGAGATTAATACCTTCCTCAGTACTCAACCCACATTCCTTGGGGAGTCAATGAGAAATTTCAGACACTGGGAGAAATCCTGTCACCTGTGGCAGAAGGCATAAACTAGGAATATGGGTCAGGCATGCCTATGCCTTTAGCTAGCCCTATGAGGTCACAGTGATTCCTGTAAAACAAGAGAGGGGTGAGTGTGTGGGGGGGATGCTTGCTTCTTAACACTGACCAGTTGCCTTGGTTGATATCTTTTACATCTTCAGCTCCAGTTTTCCTCTTCCCTCAACAGATATGGTTACCTCCCCATATCATGATTCATTAACTCTTATGGGCTCCTCCATATATTCTGAAACCCAAACAGGAATCCATGAGGTTTTTTTTGGCAAATAGGGCTTCATGTCTCTCTAGCCCAGCTCCCCCTTCAATGGGGGAACATCTGGGTCCATTCCACACATCTGGAATCACTCCCTTTGACTCGTTTATATCTCTAGAATCTAACCGGTCTGCTCTAGCCCTGTCCATTCTCCAGGTCCCTTCTTCCAGCTGGGTCTCTCTGATACCTTGACTGTCTGTGTCTACACTGGTTCTGGCATCTGTGTGGACAGTGTAGGAACCAGTCATCAAGGCAGCCCCTAGTGATTCTTGCCTCCTGGGATCATGCCCCTTTCACACTGAATAGGGCTGGCCTGTAACCAACACGATATTTTGGGAATAACAGAGTGTGACTGCTGAGGCTAGGTCATAAGAAATCTTTTTTTTTTTTTTAAAGATCTTATTTATTTATTTGACAGAGAGACACAGCGAGAGCAGGAACACAAGCAGGGGGAGTGGGAGAGGGAGAAGCAGGCTTCCCGCTGAGCAGGGAGCCCGATATGGGACTCGATCCCAGGACCCTGGGATCATGACCTGAGCCGAAGGCAGACGCTTAACGACTGAGCCACCCAGGCGCCCGGTCATAAGAAATCTTAACATCACTTGCCTGGAGTAAGGCAGCTGCCCTTTTGTAAGGACACTCAAGTAGATTGTGGAAGGGTCCAGGTAGTGAGTAATGGAAGTTTCCTACCAATGGCCAGCACAGTATGCTGGCCAGTGAGTGAACCACCGGTAAAGCATATCAGCCCCAAGACTTCAGGTGATGTGGCCCCAGCCAACAGCTTGACTATAGCCTCATGAGAGAACGTGAGTCAGAAGCACCCAGCTGGCCACTCCTGAATTCTTTTTTTTTTTTAAGATTTTATTTATTTATTTATTTATTTATTTATTTATTTATTTATTTATTTAACAGAGAGAGAGATAGCGAGAGAGGGAACACAATCAAGGGGAGTGGGAGAGGGAGAAGCAGGCTTCTTGCTGAGCAGGGAGCCCGATGCGGGGCTCGATCCCAGGACCCTGTGATCATGACCTGAGCCGAAGGCAGACGCTTAACGACTGAGCCACCCAGGCGCCCCACTCCTGAATTCTTGACCCACAGAAACAGTGAGATAATGACAATTTATTGTTATTTTAAGCCACTAAATCTTGTGGTCATTTGTTATGTAGTAGGAGATGACTAATACAATGACAAGTCTCTCCCATGGTTTTCACCATTCCAGCAAATGGCAACTATGGAGTTGGTTCAGTACAAAATCTAAGAGTAAATCTTTTTTTTTTTAAAGATTTTTTATTTATTTATTTGACAGAGACACAGCGAGAGAGGGAACACAAGCAGGGGGAGTGGGAGAGGGAGAAGCAGGCCTTCCGCGGAGCAGGGAGCCCGATGTGGGGCTCGATCCCAGGACCCTGGGATCATGACCTGAGCTGAAGGCAGACGCTTAGCGACTGAGCCACCCAGGCGCCCCTAAGAGTAAATCTTGATTCTTCTCTTCCCCTCATACTCTATATCAACAAGTGTTTTTATTTTTTTTTTAAGAGAGAAAGAGAAAGAGCACACGTGCAGAGGGGGGTAGGGGGAGGAACAGAGGGAGAGGGAGAGAGAAAATCTTAAGCAGGTGCCATGTTCAGCATGAGGCCCAAAGCGGGGCTTGATCTCATGACCCTGAGATCACGACCTGAGACAAAACCAAGAGTTGGATGCTTAACCAACTGAGCCACCTAGGTGCCCACATTAACAAGTTTTTTAAGGCAACTTTTCCTTAAAACCATATCACAAATCTGTTCACTCTTCTCCATCTCCACTACTCTGACTTGCAGCCAAGCCATGGTCACATCTTCCTGGACACCTGAAATAGTGTCCTTACTGGTCTTACTACACTTTCTATATTTGTCTTCCACAGGAAGTCCTCAAGACAGCCAGCCAGAAGATGTTGTTGTTATTGTTTTTTTTAAATCAGAATATGTCACTCTTTTCAAGCTCTTCAGTGGCTCTTGCCACATCATAAAACCCAAACCCCTCACTGCAGCCTAGGGATGCTTCAGGATCCAAGTTCTGCCTAGCTCTCTGTTCTCATCTCCTTCTACTCTCTTGCTCACTTACTTGGCTCTAGTCGCAATGGCCTCCTTGCTGCTCCTTGATGATGTTCCCCCCTCAAGGTCTTTGCATTTACTGTTGCCTTCCTAGAATGCTTCTTCCCAATCCTTTGCCCGCCTTGTTTGCATACTTTATTGAAGGCTCAGCAGAAATGTCACCTCCTTAGAAAGGCCTTTCTTGACCATTCAATATAACCAACTGCCTTTCACCATCTACTCTCTTGCCCTCACCAGTGAGGTACCATATTGAAGCTAAGGTTCTTGGGTTGGAAGCAGTAAAACCAGTTCTTTCCCATTTTTTTTTTATTTTTTTGGTGGGGGGTGGAAGGGGCAGAGGGAGAGGGAGAAAGGGAATCTTAAGCAGCCTCCGTGCCCAACATGGGGCTCGATCTCACAATCCTAACATCATGACCTGAGCCAAAATCAAGAGTTGGATGCTTAACCAACTGAGCCACCCAGGTGCCCCAACTCTTTCCTATTTAAACTAAAATAGCAATTATGGGAATCCAGGGGGTGCACATTTGATTAAAGGCAGTGTTGAAGAGCCAGGAAGAAGCAGGTATGGGGCAGCTCTGAACAGGCAGTTTCTGAATAGAGTACCTGCTTCAATACAAGGGCCTCAGTTGAAGAATGAGTAAACCCAACTGGAGAAATGTGGTTTGGGACAGCTGCTAGTGAAAAGAACCCATTGGTCACAAAGCAAGACTGCTCCAGGATTCCTCCTATGGCTCGGTAGTAGAGGAGGGGAAGCAGAGAAGAAAAGAATAGAGCTTGGGGAAGGATGACTGCTGTAGAAACCTTCCCAAAGCAATTGGACTAAAAAGAATTAAAAATGTGATGAGCAGGACTTCATTTTGCCCCATTCTTCTGGGAAAAAATGAGTAAACTGTTCATTATCTGTACCAGAGACCCATTTAGGAAGAGAGCAATGGAAAAAGCACACAGACCTGAAGGATTTGTAATGTGTCAGTTCATCTCTAAGTAGTTTCTGTTTCTAACTTCCTGGTGGGTGGAACCCAATACAAGCTAGCTTAAGCAGAAAGGGTTTATTATTTATTATTTATTTTTATTTTTTATTAGAGAGAGATCATTCTTTTATGAACCCACAGGTATCTCATTATGGCCGAAGGACTGGGACCAGAAACTTCAGAATTTTTAGCAACCCATAGACATTCTTCCTCCGCTTCTTATAGCCTCCCTATGAGGTAGGGACTATTATTAACTTACAGGCGAGGAAACCAAGGCACAGAGAAATGGAGTAACTTGCCTTAGGATAGGAAGGTCCTTGTTCGTCCTAGCACAGTCCTTGGGGGTTTCAGAATGTCCTTGTTCATTCTTCTGCTACTTCCTCTCCCCATTCAAATGAGATCGAGTTCCTGGCTCAGGGGAAGGCAAGCTGCAGAGAGCCCAGCGTCCACTGAAACTCCATTTCACAGGGCACAGTAGCACCCGCTCTCAGTCCCCAGCACTCCTGCTTCCTAAGAGTCCTTGAAGGGGGGACAGTTTCCAGCATCTGCTATCTGAGGGCTGATTGTTGAGGAATGGCCTGGCCACTCTGGGCAGGCTGACATGGAACAAAGAACATCAACTCTCAGGGGTAGAGGAGGGATCATTAAGACCATTGAATCCAGGGGCCACAAGCCCACTTGCTGCAAGAACCATTCAGGTACCATAAACAAAATAAACAGTATGATAGGAGTGTGACAGTGGCGGTGTGGCTAATGGTCTCACCTAAAACAGCATGGCTTCTACTCAGCTCTGACTTTTTCTGCCATGTTGGACTGGTGCCCAACATTGTCGGACTTCCTGATTTTTTTCAGAGAAGTCAGAAATGTTCTTCTCCTACCTCATCAGATCATTGTGACAATTAAATGAAATAACCTGCATGAGGTGCTTGGAGCATGTATCTAGCATTTGGAAGAAGCTTTCAATAAGCGTCGATTGCTATTATTATTATTACAGCAACTTCACAGATGTGGAAACCAAGGCCCAGAAGGGGCTCCCCCCAAATTACAGTTAGTGGTAGGGTTTACATGACAACCCAGGCTCCTGACCCTGGGCCAGGGTCCTCCTTCTTGGCTTCCCTCTCCTGCCCCGACCCCTTTCCTGAGCCATCAAACGTCTTTATTATATAGCAATGACACATTTCAGGTAATCAGGTAATGCTTTGCTGTTGTACCTTTCATGCAGTATTTCTGTTGATTCCCTACTTTCACAGAACTCTCCTTCCCTTAGTAGATGAAACTGTTCTTTAAGCTTATTCCAGTACAACAGTCCATAGCGTTATGTCCCTTTAGGTTCATATGGGAGTAGCAGCTTTAAAGTAGCTCCCCACCCTACTTCATTAGCTCTGTGAGGTTGTATTCAATAAACTTAGACTTTTCCATTTAAATCAGGGGCTCACCTACTGTTTACCCAGGGCCCATTAAACCATTAAGAAAAGCGATGTTTAGCAGGCCAGGATGATTTGTGCACTTCGTTGGGAGTAAAGCTCTTTTCCTCTTGCCCTATAGAAAATACCCTTTACACTCATTGAAAGTTCCAGGAATTCTGCATCCTGAGCTGCTCCAGGTGTGGTCCCAACAGAGCTGGCAGCAGGGCTACCATTTCTTCTGGAGTACTCAGCTTTTTGGCCCTCCCTCCCAGCTCTAAATAGGGCCTGGTGTTGACCCTAGTCCCTACTTTTGTCTTATATTCATTCCCATAGTTCTGAGTCAATGCTGTCTCACTTTGCACTCTGTGTCAGATTCATCTCACTCATTGGAAAGTCTGAGTCCAAGTGGGGCCATTCCCTGTCCCTCAGGTTTTTTGAACTGGAATTTTCCTGTTGATTGCCCTGTTGCTAACCTCATTCTTTGCCTTAGGATGGCCACTGTGGCACTTGACTTCAAAAATCTGCCATAAATTGATGGCCTGCTGCCCTTTCCCAAGACCGTGGATGAGAATGCAGAAAGAGAGACTCAAGACTGATTCCTAAAGACACCCACATAGGTCTGGGCCTGGGAAGCACTGGCTGCCTTGGTTTTCAGTTCTCAGCTGACAGAGCTCTGATTCATACTAGAACTGACTCGAAGCCATTTTCCAGGTCTGAGTTTATGAACTACTTCTCGGAAATGTAATTAAGGTGCAAGGGGAGACAGTTGCACCCTATGCATTTGTCCATCAGGTGAGGAGAGACACCTCTGGGTAACAAGAATTTCCCTAGTAGATGGGAAGCCCAACTCTAGAGAAGGCCTGTAAACACATGGTTGATTTGAGATTAGGGTTTTTTTCTCTTGAGGAAGATAAGGAGCCACATCAAATAAACTGTCACCTTGGAAACAGTGACATGGTAATAGACGCAGGCAGAAGGGTGGAAGTCTACAGAGGAGTAGACAAAGGAAGACTGGAGAAAACCAACATCAAGGTTTATTCAGTTGCAGCCCAGGGAGTGAGGCACTGTGTCTGGCTTTCTGGTGTATCTCACCCTGGGTTTTAGGCACACCAGTTCTCTACTGCATCAGAATTTTCAGGCTCTGTGTAAGTTTTGGGTATAAAGCAAAACAAAAAATGTGCCTACAACTGTCTGGTCCCCTTTGCCTCACTTCCACCCCCAGTGAATAAACTTCTGGTTACTAATTTGGCTTCCCTGGAATCCTGATGCTGGGAAGAGCCTGCCCAGGATAGCAGTCACAACTGTTGTATTAAATAAATGAAATGTTTCTGATGCATCGAAGCTCAGGACCACATTCTGGGTCTGAGCTGGTCCAACTGTGAGACCCTCCCTGCTAGACACCACCACCTACTAGAAACTCTGAAAAGGCCCCCAAATCTCTCCCGGGCTCAGGAGCCTGGTTACAGCTATAGCACCCTCTCACACATTGCCCCTTGTCCTCCTGCCTTCCCAATGGCATTCAGTTTACAATCTGCATGGTACAGACTTGGAGAGGGTAGTGACCTGTCTGTGCTCCTGCAGGGGGAGCGTGTGGTAGCTGTGACCCCTAACTCCCATTAAGGACTAAGATCACCATGCCATACTTGCCTGCAGTGGTTCTGGGTCTTTTGTTGCACTGCTCGCCCATTAATTTCCCTTCCTGGAAGGATGTTTTAAAAACCACTTTGCCTCTGGAAGTGAGCCCCTTCTTCTTCAGTCTTCTGAGTACAGTGCTCCATGGTTTCTCCATATGAAATAAATGGTTCTGTTCTTTCAAAGTAAATTGGTCATTTTTTTTCCTCAAAGAAAGCAGAAAGAGATCCTTTCATTCACATCCAGAGTCAAGCTGAAAAGGATGCCTGCCCCCAGCACTTTTTGCCCTGAGCAGCCTGTTCTGCCTGTTTCTCTGAGCATCTCCTCAGGTGTGACTCTGACTCACACACAGCCCCCTTCTGCCTGGTCCCCAGTGCGGGACACTGCAGTGCACGTGGTGTGCACTGTAGGTAGGCTACAGGCCTGGGCTCTGTCTCAGGGTGACCACAGAACAGCGTTCTCCCTTGTGGAGCAAAGAGGCTGAATGCAAGGTTGGGGCCATGCTGAAGAGGACTTTAACTGTTTGCCAGGGAAGTTTTGAGATTTTGGAGGGAGCTGGAGATTTAGGTTTTTTCAGCTAAGAGGCAGCCTGCTCATACATGAATTTTAGACAGTCTAGAGAATCGGTTAAAGAAGACAGGGGCTGGAGGGATGTGTTATAATGGTCCAGAGGCCAGAGGACGGGGGCATGCTTTAGAGATTGGCAGTGGAGATGGGAAAACCAAGTCAGAAAAGGTTTTGGAGAAGCACCATGCAGACTTGGCAGAGAAGAGTTTTAGGAAGGGTGACATTTAAAGGTTCAGGGAAGTCCATTTTAAACTTTATTAGTTGTGTGTTTATTTCACATATTGAATTCCCTGCCTGTCATAGGCTCATCTGAATGACATGGAGCAGGTCTGCAGAGAATGAACATGGTAATGGCAGTATCTGGAGGATTCAGAAGGTTCAGAAAGCTCTGACTCTCAAAACCTGTTAGCAACAGGTCATGCTCTGCCTCCATGATCCCAGAAAGCAGTTGTAGCCTCATTGGAGAGAGCTTGCAGTATCTCCCATGACTCATTGTCAAATCGAAACACAGAAGCTGAGTAAGGAAGAGAAGACTTACACCTACAAGGAATTGCAAGACTTTACTACTTGATATTTCAAAAATCTAGGAATCTAGGAACCATTCATTCATTCATTCATTCATTCAGAAAATACCATTAACAATGCTTGATTCTAGAAATTCAGTGGTGAGCAGAACCAACAGTGTTCATAGCCCTGGTGGAATTACATAATCCAGAGAGAAAGACCAGATGTTATTGGATCCCATAAACAAATGGAAAAGCGTGGCTGGGAGAAATGCTGAGGAGAGACCTGCAGTGCTCTGAGACTCCAGATTGGGGGGTTTGGTCCACTCAGGAGGTTCTGTGAAGGTTTTCCCAAGGAAATATCTTACACTGGTATTTGGAAGGCTAGAAGGAGTTTAAATAAGCTATGAGGGTAGGGAAGAGTGTTCTGAGCAGGAGAACAGCATGTGCAAATACCCTGTGGCTTCAGGAGGCATGGTAAGCAATAAGGACAAAAAGCAAACTGTTGTGGCCAGAGTGGAAAGGGTAGGGGAAGAATGAAGGGACCCAAGGCTGGAGGCACAAGTCAGATACCTTCATGGTATTATTATTGAGGATTACTTTCTATTTATGGCAAGTGTTATTAGTTTTTTGTTTTTGTCTTTTTAAAAGATTTTATTTATTTATTTGACAAAGACATAGCCAGAGAGGGAACACAAACAGGGAGAGTGGGAGAGCAAGAAGCAGGCCTCCCGCCAAGCAGGGAGCCCGATGCGGGGCTCGATCCCAGGACCCTGGGATCATGACCTGAGCCGAAGGCAGACGCTTAACGACTGAGCCACCCAGGTGCCTCAGTGTTACTAGTTTTTAATGGATAGTAGTAACATTCAGATTTTTTTTGAAGAACATATTTGAGATTAAAAATTGACTTGATTTAAGTAAAAATAGTTAATAGCTATACAGGTGATAAACAGAACTGGCAACAATTGCAAATATGGCTCAGAGACAATTCTCGTGGAATGAGTATAGGTGCTAGGGGAAACAGACCTGATTTGAAATCCTGGTCCTCCACCACTAGCTCAGTGACCTTGGCAATGAGTATCAGTTTTTAAAATAGGGATGGTAATACCTGCGTTATGTGGGTGCTTGCAATGAGTAATGAAATATTGTAAAAGGTTCTGGCAGTGCTTGGCACATCATAGGTAATCAGAGAATGTTCTTCTAAGGAGGAGAGAATTTTTTTGGAAGCATCAAAGATGGTGATATTGGTGGGAAGAAGCTGAAGATGGTTTGACTATTCAAATGTTCCTGGCTGGAAATGATACAGATTTGATATAGGATAGTAGCAGGAAGAGGAAGTCTGGAGAGAACTTGAGTTAGGGAATTAGAGTAACGCTTGAGTTATGCCTTTAAAAAATGACTCATCTACTATTAACCAATATGTAGAGAGAAAACCTATGCATCCAAGTGGAAATTACAGAGTGAGCAAAAGTACAGAAATGGGAACTCATAGGCATATTTGGGGGGCGAGTGGAGTCACAGTGGGAAATGAGTCTAGAAAGGCAGGTGAGGATAGGGCCATAGTGTGCAGCTTTATCTGCAGTGTGGACAGTTGTGACCAAAACAAGACAGAACAAAAAAATAACATAAACAGTAGTAACGACTGACATTTGTTGAGTGCTTATGATGTGTCAGGCAATGTTTGAAATGCTTCACAAATGCTAACTCTTCATTCTTATATCAACCTCATGCCTCATGTAAGTTATTGTTTTCTATAACTTACAGATGAAGAACCTGAGGCACAGAGAGGCTAAGTGACATGTTCAAGGTTGTGTAACTCTTATTCAATAGCTACCGGGGAGTCCTCCAAGCCATCTGAGCAGCTCTGGTCTCAGAACTGGCGTGGGTAGGGCAGATGGAGGGGAGGAGGAATGGAGGCAGGCTGGCCAGGGGAGAAACCGTGGCAACATTTCAGACAAACTACGAGAGCTGGACTAGCCTGGAGAAATTCACAGTGAAGCAGAAACCCACTCTTTTTGTTTTGTTTTGAGTAATCACTATGTACTCAGCAATAATTTTATTCACGTCATTTTCTTTTTCTTTTCTTTTTTTTTTTAGCAGATGCACGTGGATCCAAATCTACCATAGGACATCTGATTAAGAGGGCCTGAAGGGAAATTTTCAGAGGGTTTGCTTCTCAACCCTGTTTAGGAACAACTGCTCTCAAAGGATCCACACTCTGAGCAGTATTGGATATTAAATTATTTCCCCAGATACTTCTAATTCTACATGTAATCATAAATCACTTCCTTTTGAGGAGGAAGGCTCCTCTGGGTTTGGACAGAGGGACTGGAGAAAGCTGAGTTGCTTGGAATGAAGAGCAGGGAGAATTGGAGACCCTGGTTGTCAAAGAGAGGGGTGGGGTGGTGGGAGAAGGATTAAGCCAGTGAGGTCACAGGAGGCCTGGGGCTTTGAGGGGTGACCAAAGAACTGTTCAGATCAGGAGTGTACAATCTTTGATTTGAAGAGGTTTGTATTTCTGTAATGTACAGGCCCTGCCACCATCTCCCAGGCTTTCAGTAAGGTCCCCTGCATGCAAAAATGTCTTATGTGATGTGTGAGTGGATGCTTTGATTGTGTAAAAAACTGAGAAACCTCATAAATATGGAAACTTGGTTTGTGACAGTATGTGTATTTTCGTTCTTTGACTTTCAGTATTTGTTTCCTTATGTTTTAATTATGTCTCATAACAAGCCTACAACTGGATTTTTAATTTTAAATCAAATATGACAACATTGTTTGAAAGTGGAGAGCTCTATTAACCTTTATAGTGATTACTGATATACTAAGATATATTTCTACTACCTTATTTTTTTCTTTTTATAATGTACTCTTTTCTAATTTGTTAAAACAGTCTCTATTCTTTTTTTCTTTTTTAAAAAAATTGTGGTAAAATACACATAACATAAAATTTTACCATCAACTACTTATGTATACAGTTCAAGTGTTAAGTACATTCACATTGTCATGAGACCAATCTCCAGAACTCTTTTCATCTTGCAAAACTGAAACTCTATATCCATTAAACAACAACCCCCTACTTTCCCCTCCCTCTAGCCCCTGGCAACTGCCATTCTTCTTTCTGTCTCTATGAATTCACTACCCTAGGTACCTTGTGTTTGTGGAATCTTTTTGTGATTGACTTATTTCACTTAGCATAATGTCCAACAATCTCCATCCTTGCCTTTTTTTCTTTTTCTTACTAAAATTTTCTTCTCAACTTGTTTGCAAGTTATACACTCTGTGTCTATTTCTTAGCAAGTTATTTTAACATGCCTACACTAGTTTAATGTTAATCAACATTTTAATCCTACTTAATTACAATCCAAGGATCTAAGAATGCTTAAATCCCTCTCCCTGATATCCAGTATTTTATTTCTAAACTACCTTTCACCCCTCAAATTAAGCATTTTATTGTTACTGTTATTATTACTAATTTTAAAGTCAGTGTTTGTTTAGCTTTACCCACATATAAACATATTTTTTTATGTTTGTAAGTATAAAATTATAGTAGACATTTACACCAGTGTGGAACATGCTCAGCATCGTAAGTTCCAAAACACCAGCACAAAATTTATCCATCATTAAAAACCAATTATTTCCTTCCTAAGATGTCAAACTAGCAGGTAACTAGATTAATTAATCTAATCCAAATGAATAAGTCTTATACTATGCAATTTCTCTTTTAGAAGTATATGGGAGAATGAATCAGCCAAATAGCAGACATTTTATGATTTAAGATCATCAATATTTTAAAAACTGGATATTACCGTACACAGGTAGAAAATACTGAGTGACAAAAGATCTTTAAAACTGTACATGAGATTCCTTTCTTGTTTACCAATAAGTGTGGCATAAGGCTAAAAAAAAAAGATCCTAGAAAATCTATTTGTTGATAATTCTCTCCATGTATGTTTTCAAAAGTGGTGATGCTCCCATTCAAGGAATCCATTAGCCTCATTTTCTAATGGAGGAAGAGGTAAAAGATACTTACTTAGCACTTTCTGTGGAACAGGCATCTATCAACTTAAAACCAAAATTAATAGTAATATAGGAAATTCGGAAACAGTCAGATTTTTGGTTTATATTTCATGGATGGTGCAGCCTTATAAAGTAAGGCTGCCTGCTTTCCAAATTCCAAAAATTAACATACTCCCCCATCCTACCATACAAACCAGTGCCCTTTGGTTTCTTTAGAAAAAGGAAGGGCTAAAGGGTTGTTGATCACGGAAGAACAATTTTGATTTGGGACCTTCCACACACACAGATCATGCTGAGTGGCCACTTATTTTACATTGCAATTTAAATATTATGCAGTACCCAAATCATCTTGTTCCATCCACCCTTTGGAGGGTTGAAAAACCCAACACGCATAAAACTACTTCTCTTGATAGGATGTGTATCGATAATAAGTAGCTTAAACTTTCACCAACAAAGTGTCTAGTTTGGTTTTTAAAATGGGAAAGTCACACATTTTAAAAGTAAATGTAGTTAAAATTGTGAATCAATTATAATTTTGAACTTAATGAACCATGAAGGAGCAAGGGTTAATAAACCAATGTGCTTTGAATTTGTTCAAGTACTAATATTTCTGTATATAAAGATTTAGCATAGATAACAGCTATCATGAGAAGTGAAAAAGATTTTCCCCAGAAATGAAAATATTAAAACTAAGTTAAAATACTAAAGTAGTATTAATACTTTAATACTACTTTAGTAGTAAAATACTTTACTACTTTAGTAGTAAAATACTTTAGTAGTAAAATACTACTTTACTACTACTAAAATACTTTAGTAGTAAAATACTACTATTTAGTATTAGTATTCCACACAGCATAAAATTTGACAAATCAAAGTTTACATGAGCCCCCAACTGACCATGTATGAAAATGCAAAGCAGGTATTAAAACTGATATTATGTCCAGTATTTAAAACCAGTTTGTGATTGGGAGAACATCTAAATCCTTAATTAAGTAACAATTGAAACAGAACCTTTAAACCGGGATACACTGTTCATGCATGTATTTCAAGTTTGGATATGCATATTTGCAAGCAGCAATACAAAAGTATTCACGAATAACGCATAATCTCTGAAAATTATGAAAATATCCCTGTTACCAATACATTTCTAAACACAAAACTGACTACCATATTGTCACTTCTGTGTAGTGAGAGAAATTCATTTTCAAAACAGGTAAAATTCAGTCTTTAGGTGTGAATGGTATGAATGACAGTATTTTTTTTTTTTTAATTCTTAAGGTGTTTGGGATCCTTAAGCATGCAAAACCTCAGATGGGAGGGTCTACAAGAAAACCAGGGTTGTCTTATGGCATCCAGTTAAGGCAGAGCTGAGAATGCCTCAGGGTCATCTACATCAGGAGCAGAAGTACTTGACTTGTCAGTTCTGCTGCTATGGTTTGGGGTTTAGATGTCCACCATGCCCAAGGCCATATCATCCTCCCCTGCCACCATGTTCTGAGTGGCCAAAGTCTCCAAAACTTACCTCCAGCTGAGATGTTGTATCATTTGCTGGCTTCTGGTCCATAATCCAGTCTTCAGCATGAGCCTCTTCACTCTTTGATTTAGGAAAAACAAATCCCTTCTTCCACTACCCATCAGCACCTTCATTTAGTTTTCAGATATTAAATTCTCCTTTTGCCGGTTCTTATTCTGAACAGCTTTCCACTCATCCAAAGTCATTTCTTTTGGACCCTCTTCCTTTATTTCTTCAACTTCATTCTCCTTTTTGTCAGTGTTTGCAACTGGATGTTCTTCACCTTCTGGTGTTTCCTCAGTCACACTTGATTGATCCAAGTTACTGCAGTTATAACATATTTGTTCGAATGTATTTTGGGGACTCTATTAATTCATCTTGATGGTTCTCCTGTTGTGAGATCTGCTACCTCCACATTTGTCCTTGTGCTTCAAGCCACTGTAATGTCACTTCCATGGTGCTTATCAAATTCACGTTTGTCACCAGAATCAAATCCATTTCCTTGGCCCATTCCATGTCCCCAGCCTCCTCAAGCTCTTCCAAGACCACCACAGCCTCAGATAGGCCAGTCAATAATCTGTCCATCAACTGAAAAGTCTCCTCCTTCATCCTTTTCTTCAAGTGGCTTTTCAAATCGTCGTTCATGAGGTGGTCACCTTTCTGGTTTCCTGTTAATTATTCTCCCTTCATGCTGCAGTTGTTTATCAGGTCTTCTTCTAGCACCTCTTATTCCTTCTTTCTTAAGTGCCGTGGGCAACTGTGTCTCCTCTTTCTTGTCAACCATGCCAACATTGGGGGGGCAGTGGGTTCTTGTGGTCTTTCTGGGACTCTTTAGGCAGCTGTTTGCCTGCTGCCTTGGAGTTGGTCTGGGCTCTGCCTTAAACTGCTCTCTTGGCCCCAGGGCCCCCAGTACCATCCCTGCTGGCTTCTTTTTTCTTGTTCTCTGCTGCTTCAATACCTCAAAGGGGTCTGATTCTTCATCAAATAACCAGTTGAATCAGTTGGTGACCATGCAGCCAAAGCCTTTCTGTAAGTGCCCAGGCATGATGGTGGCTCAGTGGCACATTCCTCCACAGATTGCAACAGGCAGTGCTGAGCTAAGAGCACATGCTTGAGTCTTCTCACAAGATGGCTGGGCCCCATATTAACATATTTTTACTCAGCATCCTTTCATGTGTCTCAGACTTTCCATCTGGGAAAATTTTTCTTCAGCTTGAGGTATATTTTTAGTGAGGATCTTTTGTTGATAAACTTTTCTTAGTTTTTGTCCAAATTGTCTCTATTTCACTGTTGTTCTTGAAAGATATATTTGTTAACATGGAATTTTAGATTGACTGTTCTCTCCCTCTCTTGTTCCATTGGACATTTTATTCTGTTCCTTTCTGGATTTTTTTATTGCTGTTGAGGTGTCAGCCATCAATTTAATTACCATCCATTAGTACATGATTTGTCTTTTCTTGATAGAAGCTTTTAGAATCTAGTCACTTTTGATGTTCTGAATTTTTTTTATTAAAAAATTTTTTCCCTTCTTTGGGTTTATTGAGATTCTCGGACTTGAAGATTGATCTTTTCTAACAATCCTGGGAATTTCTCCACTATTATTATATACTTTGAATGTTCTTTTCTTCATTCTATTACTTCCTTATGAAACTTCAATTTGAACTTATATTAGGCTTAATCTATCTTCCGTTCCTCCTAACCTGTCTTACTAATTTTGTATCCTGTGCTGCACTTTAGTCTAATTTCCTTATATATATCTTCCAGTTTTAAAATTTTTTCTTCATATATGTCTAATCTGCTGTTTTATTGTGTATTGCATTTCTAATTGCAGTTACTAAATATTTTACTTTCTAGATATTCTTTTTGATTCATTTTAAAATTTGCAAAGATCATTATTTATAGTCTCTTGTTCCCTCATATTTTTAAGCTTTTTTATTAGTTCCTGAATTTTCTGTAAGATAATTCTAGAAACTAAAATCTTTGTGTTGTCTGTTGCTTTGATTGGTCCTCACTCATGGTGACTTATTTCCTTGTGTGTTTTGTGATTTTGATTGTGGACTGCTAAATTTTATTAAAACATTATTGTGGGAATTGCTTGAGGTCCTGGATCGCAGTGGAATTTCTCCAGAAAGGATTTGTGTTTACTTCTGCCAGTCTCCTTCTAGAGGCAGATTATATTTCTTGTTCACCTCGCATTATGGGCATAAGCCCTTTGATGCTCCCATCTTACACAGTGGACTACTCTTAGATATCGCACTTTAGATGGGCCCTAGGCTTTCTGGCCTGTCCCACACCCTGTGCAACCATCTATTGGAAACATAAGGTCTCTAAGGCTTGGCAGAGATCCGTTAGGTAAAAGCTGGTTCCAACACTTTTCCATTCAAGGGTTTCTGTTTTGTCTTTATCTGTAGAGTTCTCAGAGCTTTTTAAATGTTTTAATTTTCCATCTTTTATTTTTATTTTATCTTTTTTAAGAAAGAGAGTAAGAGCGAGGGAGAGGCAGAAAGAGAATCTTAAGCAGGCTCCATGCTCAGTGTGGAGCCTGACACAGGGCTCAATCTCACGACCCTGAGATCATGACTCAAGCTGAACTCAAGACTTTGGTGCTTAACTGACTGAGGCACCCAGGTGCTCCCAATTCTTCATCTTTTATGATTTTATCCAGTATATTAGTTGTTTCAACTGCAAAAAAATTTTCAAGGTATCTAACTCTCCATACTGATGGAAATGTTGCTGCAGGGTCTTCTTTAAGCTCACATTTTTTAACACAAAAACCGTATTTCGTTCTTTGTTAGCAGTTTAATTCTGAGATGTATGTGTGTGTGTGTGTGTAGTGTATATATATATAATCACTTTTTTTCCTGTACTGATTCCTGACTCTAAGAAGAGCTTGTAAGCCTCTAATTAACAGTCTTGTGAAAAAGCTTTTTCTCCTGAGATAACATTTATTTACACAAAAACTTAATGAAAGGAGTATAGCAATTAAAAACTTTTTCTTGTGGTAAAACTGAAGGTTGAGAATAGTCTTTAAACATAAGATTAAATATAAATTTAAATTCATGTTTAGGGAAAGGGACACGGTCTTCAAACTTACACTTGTGTTATATCTTTATAACCCTCTTTTGCTATTTCTGTAACCATAAAGATGTCTCTTGATAGTATTTGTTAAATTATCTTGTAGACATGTAGACTTCAACATTTGAATGTTGTCTTCCATATCATGTAACTATAACTCCCAAGCCTTGTTAATTAATTGTCATGTAAACATTACTTGTGAAATTCTAGTCTTTAATAGTTCTATATGTTTCTAAATTTCTTTCTTTGCTGATGTTATCAGGCTCACTTTGCCTGCTTCTTCTCCCTTTGGCCACAGGATTATTAATAAAATCCCAGCCTCTAACAGATTCTTTGTCTTAAATTAAGTGTTAGAAAGATTATTATTTTTTTTCTATGAAGCCCACAGCGAGTTCAATGTTCAGTTCTCTCAACTGAGTAAAGGCAGAAGCTGTGTCTTACTCATTTCTGGGTCTCCTTAACCCTCTCCCCCACTAAGTGCTTTATAATTTGGTACGAACTTAAGATATATATATAGTGAATAGAATAGAAACATAAGAAAAAAACCTGTCAAAATCCAAGTTTTTAACCAGAGATTAAATCTGTTGTTGAGGCTACCTGGCTTTCTTTAGGGTGAGAGACATCTGAGTGGGGCCCTGTGGGGGCAAGTTTGGTGTTCAGAGCCTAAGGGATCATAAGGTAACCTCCTGCCTCTCAGACCACCCCTCTGACTCTCCCTCCTTTAGGACACTTGGCTGCAAACAGCTACAGCCCACAGGGGACCAGAGTGTGGATAATGGGACTGGGCCACTGCAGGGGGCTAGGGAGTGAGGTTGGCCCCATGCTTGTCATCCCTGTGTGATGGCTTTGTGGTCCTGGAGAAGCTGCAAGCCTGTGACTGCTGCCACCTCCCATCCGGTTCAGCCAGGCTCAGTGTTTTGTTCCCTCCAATTAACTGTGCATAACAACAAGGAGTGAAACCAAGTGATTTAAGCAATAATTTATCATATTCAGTTCACCATTAACAGCCATCTAGTGTTTCCTTTGCCCTTTTAAATGAGTCTTTGTTCTGGTGCTCAGCTCTTCTGTGTATTCCATATGCTTTTAGTGAGCCTTCCCCCCCCCCCCCCCCCCCTCCTGCTTTCCTCGAGCTCTGAAGCACAAGTGTCTTTCTGGAAGCAGCTGAGCCATCTCTCATCTAGCTTCCTTCATTCCATTTAATAGGGAGCTTGAATGTTAATTTATGAGCATGAACTCCAGGCTGGGTGCTGCCTGATGCAAGGGAAGAGGACACAGTCTTTGCCCTGGACCAACCTTCAATGTAACTGGGGTGATGAGGCTCATCCAACATGAAATGGTCAAAGGAGGAAGTGGGGGACAGCTGATGTCACCAAAGTAAGACCTTGCTATGAGAAAAGCTCCCTAGAGGAGAGGGCTTCAGCTGAGTTCTGAATTTCGGTGTGGATTCTGAGGAGAGGGCAATCCGTGCAGGGGCCTACAGGAGCACAGGTGTGGATTTGGGCATGAGCCTCCAATGACATAAGAGTAGGTAAGTAAGGTCAGGGAAGTGAGCCTTGGCCAGGCCAGTGCCACTCAGGGTGGCCATTTGTCTGCCTGCTTGCTGGTTTGTCTCCTCTTTGGGATCACCAGGTCTGTGAGCCTCCCTTTCTTAACCCCATGGTGTTTGGGGTGTGGGGAGCCCAACCTTACAGAAGAAATCAGGTAGTGGCCCCAATGAAACTAGGTTTTCTGGGTCATATTCACTTTCACATCTCTGTTCTGCTGGGTTCTTGCTCTGTGTATGTATGTATGTATGAGTGAGTGTGAATGTATACCTGGGCTCTCAGGGACTCTCATCAGCCACTTGTGTTCTGGATTTGGGCCTGGGGTGGTAATAATAGAATTGGGGCAACAGGGGCTATAACTTTGAGTCACTGAGGCTGTGAGACCCTCAGCCCCCCACAGGGACCCTGGTAGCAGCTCTGTCCTCATGTTGAGTTCTGTTGGGCTCCCTGATGGTGGAAGATGTACCCAAGGATGTGGAGGTAGGGAAGCCTGGGCCTTCAGAGGGGCTGAAGGAGACCCACACAGGCCCTTTCTTTTGAGCAAGGTCCCAAGGCTCTGGGAGTACATCGAAGGTCCCATGGTCAGGGTGTGCCTACTGCCCTCTAACCTGACCCACCTTCTAAGAAGAAAATTCATGCTGGGTGCTGTGGATGAGTGGTCTCACTGGCCTTAAGGGGCAGAGATGCTGATAGGTTTGACTGGGCAAGGCATAGATAATTCCAGAAAGTGGAGAGGAGCAGACAGGGGGAAGCTGCAGAGGGACCCCAATGGTCTGACTCTCCAGGAATCTAGAAACCTGTACCTACATACTCACTTCATGGTGTCTTTTAAGACTAAACTTTCTTAAAAATAAGGCCTCAAAAAATTAGTTAAAATTTAGTATCCATTTTAATTTCTAAAATTAAATGTAAAATTGACAGCAAACAAAATAAGACAGTATTACCTTTAATTCCCAAATTATGGCAATCCAATCAGGTGGAGACATACTTCTTTACTAAACTTTCTTTTGCAGAGAACATATTATTTATTTGAAAGAAATACTCAGATAAATTGCCTGAGATGGCAGATGAGACCCAAGGGCATGCATTTTTAAAAAAATAGGGAACATCTTTCAAACTGTTATGCTCAAGGCATGGAAAGAAATTTGCCTCATTCTTAAGAGGAAAGATGGTAGGAAATTGAAGTGAATAAAAAGAATTGAGGGCCCAATGGGGCTGGGGAGGGCCAAGAGAGATTCCCCCAGGGCCAGAAGCAAGAGACAGCAGGAGTGGGTCCAGGAGACAGCAGAGGGACAGACAGCTAACATCTGTGCTACAGATAAAAAGATACATTCTTTAGATAGCCACTGATGGCCACAGGCTCAAGTACTTCCAGAGGTTTTGGTCAGGCCACCTTTTACAGAGGTAGCCAGAGTTGCTACTGGGCCCACGATTTTAAAGAGAACCTAGTAGGGGCACCTGGGTGGCTCAGTCGTTAAGCGTCTGCCTTCAGCTCAGGTCATGATCCCAGGGTTCTGGGATCGAGCCCCGCATCGGGCTCTCTGCTCAGCAGGAAGCCTGCTTCTCCCTCTCCCACTCCCCCTGCTTGTGTTCCCTCTCTTGCTTTCTCTGTCAAATAAATAAATAAAATCTTTAAAAATAAATAAATAAAGAGAAGTGAGTATCATCAAGTTTAGGTTTTGGTGTGAAGCACTTAACCTGAGATGCAACAGAGGAGGAGGGTCTTCCAACTCCTCCTGTGACACCCAGTCATTCTGTTTCTGAACTTGAACCTCAGAAGACCTTGTTTCTCTTCTGTACACATTGTGAATTCATTTCCAGATGGCTTTAAATTTGCTCCAGAAATACCAACATCCATTTTCTGCTCAGTCAGGAAAAAGCATAGAAAAAGCTGAAATGACAAAACAACTAGGGCATCATGAGGCAAACCTGCCTGAATTCTTCAAGGGATACTCAGCTGTAGCCCTGAGACTACTTTCAGCCTCTAGGGTATTAAGGGCTCCTGGAGAGAAGCATTGAGGAGGGGGGCTGGGATGGGTGGTGGGGAGGGAGGTCAGGCAAAGCAGTTTCATAGGTCAGATATATTTCTTCCTGGCACTACAGCTCAACTCCCTTCCTCTCTGTGTTCTCTGAGGAGTGGCTACACAGAGGTCTGATGTCAGGCAAGCCACTGAGTGTTTGTTTAAAGCCTACACCGGTTCCTCTTGTTTACAGGCTTGGGAGTGCTGTCTCTTTAAGATTTTTCCTTGCCTTTTTCCTTTCCCTTCCTCCTCAACAAGGGCAAACCGAGAAGAATGAAGCCAGGGTAAATTGAGAAAATATTTGAAACCTATTAAGTGTGGCTACAAGTTTATTGTGATTCTTAAGTTAATTATATCCTTTTTGACTTCCAGCCAGTCCCTTTACTGGGCTTGCATATAGACTTGGCCACCTATCCCAGCCTCAGCCTGGCGGCATGCCTGTCTGCCTGCCTTGTTCTCTCCCTTCCTCCCTCCCTTCCTCCACCTATTCCCCTCTCCCTCCTACGCAAATAAGTTAGCAATCCACTGTAGCTACTACTTGCTGGAGCTTAAGTGTGGTAGGGACTGTGGTGGGTATAAAGACTTTGGAGTGTGTGTATTTCTATCTGTGGGGGTGGGGTGGTAAGGACACTGTAGTTAGGGGGGGACCACATGTGTGAACACTGACTCTTACCACAACCACTTACATTTATTTTAGCTTATAATTTGCAGTTCACAAAGTGGTAGAATCCCCTGATCATTTAAATCTCATGAATGCTGTGGACAGTAGATGTTATCAGTGCCATTTCTGGATGAAGAAACCAAGATTTAGAGAAATTTTAAAAAGAGATCACATAGCTTTTACATGTAGGTAGGATTCAAGTCCAGGTCTTTTGGTTCCCAAAGAACCATAAAGTTGTATCTTTGTATAATATTTAAGAGTGTATGAAGAGAAGTTCATACATGTTGCCTCATTTAATCCTTAAAACATTGTGATGTTGGTGCTCTCCCCATTTGGGGGTCCTTTAGGAGTTGCTCTTCCTGGATCCATCCTCAGGTTGGCAGTGAGAGCTGCCTGACCTCCAACTCCCTGAACTCTGTTGATTGGTTCAGAGTCAGGCCCTGGAGCCAAGTGTGATGATTCAGGTCCTTCCCCAGGGATTTTTGTATCACAGAATGAAAGGGCTTTGCATTTAAACACAGAAGTTGAGAATGGCCATTTTCTTTTAGGTCCACTAGGACCATAGAAAGGTAGTGTACAGTAGAAAAAGGGAGCATAGAGCTGGGGAATAGCAACAGAAACAGGAGATGAAGAGAGACAGAGCTTCCTGAGTTTCCTTCAGGTCTTCGGTTTTGGGTTCTATTCCATGAGGGTCCATAGCATTTCTTCCCTTGGATTCCATGTGAACACCTGTGATCCTTGCCAATAAAGTCTCTGCTTATGCTGTATACTAGGGTTAAGATTTTGTTACTTGCAACCAAAAGACTCCTCAATATTACATATCAGAAATACACATCATATCAGCATACATACCAGAAAGTGGAATCACAGTGAACTAAATGCTAAATGCAGGTGCCAGGAAAGAGCTGTGGAAGTTAGAGGATGGAGCAGTCTTCACTCTTGTGTTGCAAGAGACCTCAGGAACTGGACATTGAAACCTTTGCTCAGTCTCTACATGCATGTGCAAGCCTTTGGCTGACCCTGTGGCATCAGGGGAGGGCAGAACATGCAGGAACCAGCTTTTAGGAGGTTTCTGAGTAGAGCAGCTGCTTTTGGTACCACTGCTACAATTCCTCAGGCCATCTCTGACTTCAGAGATGACTATAAATCAGTCACAGCCAGTTAGTTCCCCTTGGTTGGTTTGCTCCCTCCAAATTTCCCCACAAACGTTCCATTCACTTCAGCTGCCACACCTGCTATGGTGTATGTCACTACCCTCGGCATTATCCATGAACATTGTTTACTTGCATGTCAGTGAGACACCAGTAGTAGTGCACATCAGGGAAACAGAAGACTTGGTGGTTATATATTATCAGAAGCTTAAGATTTTGCCAGTACCATGCCTGTGACTCCATACAAGTCCAAATTTAAGCTGCTTAGTTGTGTTCAAGTGGTATGCAAGGCCATGCAAAACCTCCTCTTCTTTTGTGTTCCTCTCTTTGTCACCTGTCCATCCTCATAGAACCACTTGAGATTCTCTACACATGGCCTGTCCTTCCAGGCCTGTGTGTCCTTGCTCAGGCTTTTCCTGGAAAGTCCATCCCTACTTGCTCTGCATATTGAGTTCTCATTCATTATCTCAGCCTCAGCTCAAATCCTACCTCCTCTTGGAAATCTTCCCAAAATGCATTGCTCCCTGATCCCTTCTGTGGAGACCTCTGTTTGCATCTTGCTTGCAGCTCCCTGATGCCCTCTTTCTTGCTTATAGTTCTTTGTACATCTTTCTCATGCAGCAGACTGCATGCTCCTTAAGGACTCAGGTCTTGTTTTGGTATTTTCAGATGTTCTGAATAGTGGAGGTTCAATGTCATCTTTGCTAAATAAACAGATGGACGTGTGGCTGCTGCTAAAGCTGATGATTCTGACTTGGCCACTGATGTCGAAGCTGGTCAGCTTATCAGATGGCAAGACTGAGACCACCAGGGTCTTGCTGCCTGCTAGCACCCAAGAGAGGTGACAATGCTGAATGGCTTCAGGAATGCAAATGTGGGCCATCCTGACCCTGTGCTGATGTTAGCATCCTCTTATTATGAGGACTCAACACAGGGATTCTGCTTCAGCTTTCAAACGCATATTTGCCTTCCCCAAGTTCTCCACAGGAGAGGTGAGTCTGGGGAAAGTCCTGAATGCAAACCCCATACTGCTCAGGTGGCCTGTGTTGGTGTGTTACTCTTCAGAAGTCCTTACATTTGGAATCATTTGCATTTACCTTGAAGATGAAGCTAGGATGTTCTCTGAACCTTCAGAGTCGGAAGTCAGAAAATGACTTAATAGCTGAGGAAAATAATATTTGCAAAGAGTTTATATTTAAAAAGGCCAGGACCTTTTAAGATAATGGATTTAGAGGCCTCCTTTACCTTTTCAGACACACACATTTTTATCCATATAAAAAATGCTTATTTATTGTGTAAGACTGTTGAATCACAGATCTGTACCTCTGAAACAAATAATGCAACATATTTTAAGAAAAAAGAAAAAGAAGAAGATAGCAGGAGAGGAAGAATGAAGGGGAGCAAGTCAGAGGGGGAGACGAACCAGGAGAGATGATGGACTCTGAAAAACAAACTGAGGTTTCTAGAGGGGAGGAGGGTAGGGGGATGGGTTAGCCTGGTGATGGGTATTAAAGAGGGCACATTCTGCATGGAGCACTGGGTGTTATACGCAAACAATGAATCATGGAACACTACATCAAAAACTAATGATGTAATATATGGTGATTAACATAACAATAAAAAAGTAAAAAAAATGCTTATTTATTAACTCTAAGTACTTGTCCTATTCTTTGGTCTTCTGTTATTCTGAGAATCACTCTGAAATCAGACAGGGGTTTAGAATTTCTGATCCCTAGCTTTAAAAAGTCAGGGCATATTCATTGTGCCAAGCCTGGTACTAATCCCATGCCTGTGATTTCAGTTTCTCTGCGTGGGATCTAGGTGTTGAGTCAGTTGGGGGAGAAAAGCAACCAGGCCTTTTCCCTCTTAAAAATGAAGATACTTATATCCAGTATTTGCAGAGTGTTTTTATAGCTATGATCACATTTGCTTCTTAAGACTAAGGAGGTTTGAAAGAATTATCCCATTTTATGCAAAGAAAATTAAGGCTCAGAGAAATTGCGTGCTTCCTCCAATACCATGCAGCTTTAGTGGTAGAGCTGGGATTTATGCCCAGTTCTTTTGACTAGTGTTCAGTGCCACTTCTGGCAGGACCCAAATCTGCCTGTAATTCTACTTCAACACTCCTTTAAACCTACTTCCTACCTCCTGCCCCCATGTAAACACCCATCTTGCATTGTTTATCCCTGTTGGCTGTCAGCTAGCCTCTGGAAGGTGACAATGGCTGAAAATAGCTTATGGTGTGACACTTTCCAAAGAGATCTAAGTTGTCCTCGAGAATTAACAAAAACTAACTTGGGGGAGTTCAGGGCTTGAGGACAGATCCTTTATGGAGTTGCTTTGGAGGCCAAAGGGTTTTCTTGGTGTCCTTTATGACAACCACATAAGCAAGCATGTGTTTTCATAGGTGGGAAACCCCAGTGTTGATGACACAAGAAAAAAGAAAGGAAGAGCAGCTGACTGGCTGCCTTGTGAACAATTTCACATTGTGGGCCTTAGTAGGTCCTGGGGGGCAAAACCTCAGTGCACCTGGGTTAGGTGGCCTACAGGCTAAGCTGCTTGCAGAAGCCCAGCATGGCTTTTCAGATAGACTCTTCGCTGTTCTCTCACCCACTTGGATGAGGCCAAAGAAAAAAAAACAACCTGTTTCTTTATTAATGATGCTTTCTGCAGAGTTAGATTAAGCGCTGATTAAAGGCAGATGCTTCCAAAGTATAAATGTAAGTACCATCTCAGTCACTTCTCCGGTTACAGGGTTTCCTACACGATTCTTTAAAATCACTTTGGCTGTGTTCCCATTTGCCTTCCTCACGCTCTCCACCCAGCTTCCGAGCCGCCCCTCCCAGAAGGCCTCCAACTGCCAGGAGCAGGAGCTCAGACTCTGAGAGACTTGCTCCGTGGAGAGCTTTGAGAGGTGCCACTGGGACTGCTGTCTGGAGCCAGCTTACCAAGGCAGGTGAGTCCTCTGGGCTGGGGGCAGCCCTATTCTTCTGTGCTTTCAAGGCTAGACCTGTCACTATGGAACTTGCTCTGTTTTTTTCCATCAGGATGGGGTACAGACCTTTTGTAATCATTCCTGCTCAACTCAGAGTCAGGAACCAGTCGCAAGATGCATGGCTCAGGTGATGGGGTCCGTGGGGGTAGTTCTCCTCCTTTCAAGTGCTCTGAGAAGGCCTGGGGCCATGGGGACAGGAGACAGCTACCTGGCCTGACAGGTGCTCACAACACTGGACTTCATGTCAGGTATTGGGTTTTTCTAGAAAAGATATGTTCAAGTCTTATATCCTGAGACTATCGTGCAAATCCTCCAAATAGTTTCTGAGTTCACTGTGGCCAATTAAACTTAATCAGAAATTAATGTACACTTAAATTTTTTTTTTTTTTTCTGATGAGCTAATCAATCTGGGATTGAATTTTGGATTGAGATCAATTGTGTCAAAATCTGTTAATGTTCATTTGTTTTCTGATTTTCTTATGGGATATTATTTTTTTGTAACCCGCGTTAATGGACATGGCTTCTGTGTCACCAAAATTAAGATCTTGTTGTTTAGACCACCACCCAAAATGGACAAAGGGGCATCTTACAGCCTACATTACCGTTGGGCTGTCTGGGTTGGGTGGATGGGAGGGTGTCATGGTGGGGGCGGTGGAATGCCTGTGGGAGTGACAGGTGAATGAAGAGGTGGGAATGAGGCTGATGTTCTGGGAAGCACATCACACAGTGAGGGTGTCATAGACCCCGCCCAGCCCAGCTGGGAGGTGTGTGGCTTTCTCATCCTGACTCCCTTGTCTCACTTCCATGAGATGTCTTAGCATAGGCAGGTAGGTGTATTACATGGTGGTGATTACTTGGGATTGAGATTCTCTAGCACTTCCTTATGTGACCATAGACAAGTATCTCAATTTCTTTGAGCCCTTATGTTTTCTTCTGTAGAAGGTGGATGATAAAACAATATCCACCTTGTAGATTTCCTGGGAAGTTAAGAGAGATTATGAGAGATAATCCATTTAAAGCATTTGACCCAGTGCTTAGCCCATGGTTTATAGCTCTTATTAACCTCAGTGTGGTGTTTCAGGTTCAGATCCACATCGAAATGTTTTGGGCATGCAGTTACAAACCTCTGGTGACTTCCCCAGTGACTTCCCTTACTGGTTAGAGTAAAGTGTGAGGATCACGTTGTCCAGTTTGGCTTCTTACTGACAGAGAAAATTGGAGAGAGACACTAGTCTAAGAAGGTATAAAGTTAAAACCCCTGCCTCTTCAGAGAAGGCCACTAATAATTTACCTTCATTCCAGATGAGTATTTCGTTTCAGAAAGCCCCCAAGGATAATATTTATCTCATGAGGTTGTTCTGAGGATTAAATGAGATAATGTAATATTAACACACTTAAAATTTTACCTGAAACAGGGTAGATGCCATTAAATGATAACTATCATTGTAAAAATGTTTGTAATATCACATTAATTGAAAAGTTCATGAGGTAAAATTGCATATGCGTGACAATGCCAGCTATGTAAACATACGGACATAAAGACTGCTGAAAAGAAATATACCAAAATGTTAAAACTTGCATGTGCTAGGTGACTTTGGTTTGTGGGTAATCATTTCCTTTTCTTGTTTTCTAAATTTTATTTACTGGATGATTCCATCAGCCAGAGCCCTGGCAGGAAACAGATGGTACATTCAAACTGGGCATTTTGAAGGTATTTTATTAAAGTGATATTTTTTAAAAGCAGGCAGAGTTCAGTAACAGGAATCCGTGAGGAGGCAGTTTTCAGGTGTGGTGAGAATGGGGTGCCCTTATACTCACATCTGAAGGGGCCAGGAGAGGGAGGTTCTACAGAACCAGAGAGAGCCCTGTGGACGGGCCAGCTGGCAGGAGCTGTGGTGCATGGCAGCCACTGGGCGGAGAGGTGGGGAGGAAAACCCTGACCTCACTCTCCACCATTCCCTGGGTATCTTGCTGGTACCTTCCATCAGCCAAACCCAACCAGAAGCCAGAGTTCAGGGCATCCAACTGAAGGGTCCATGTGAATTAGCTGCATAGGCACTGAGCAGGGAGGAGAAGGATGGGCAGAGGTCTGGTGGGCAAACTGCCGATGTGTGGCATAGCAAAGTTATGCAACTTTTATAACAGCTGGTAGAGTCATAAATAAGAAACAAAAGCTCTTTGCTGCCCTCAGTGTTTTCACACATGCGCACACCTCCTGTTGTCCTACCAGCTCAATGATTCCTGATTCTTCATTACCACTGTGTCCTCTGAGCTCCCACAGCACCTACAGTTCCCCCCTAGTGCAGCCACCCTCACTGTGTGGTTTCATCCTCCATCCTTGACTCACCTAATTCCCCACATCTTTTTAAGAACCTCAAGGGCTGGGACGGTGTTTTAAATCATTTTGCACTTCCAGCGCCCAGTGCATGAATGAGTGAGCAATTGGGAGTTCAGATCTAATGCCTCTATAAGGCTTGTAGATTGGAAATAAAGCCTGGAGCTACCTAATCTTAACTGCAAGTGAATTCTCAAGGAATTTAGGGTCTCTGCTTAAGGATGTGAAGCCTCAGCCCTCTTTCTTGGATGAGTGCTTGTCTTCTGTCTATTCAGCAGGAGTGGGCCTGTGAGCCTGCTGAGGGCCAGTCCTCAGAGGAGGAGGAGCAGAGCCCTCTCTGATGGACAACTCCCCACCTCCCCTGCAAGTCTAGTGCATCACCTCAGGGAGGCCTGGCAGGGCCTCCACATGGGCCTCCCAGTCTCTGTGGTTTCCTGTGTGAAATCATAATTCACATGTCGCTGGCCTCCTGGTTTGGACAGCGAGTTGAGATTATGCCTCCTTCCTTTATGACTCAAGGAGATTTAGAGCCCGTCATTGTACCCGATATTTTGACTCTCGGTGTTAAATCTGAGGATGTTTGGAGCCCTGGAAGGATTTTTACAGTCCTTTTGCAAATCTATAAAAGTAACACTTACATGCACATAATCCAAACAACTCAGAAGGAAGAAATTCTGGGAAGGGTATCACACAGAAAATAAAATGTCCGCACCTTCGCCTGTATCCTCAGTTCCACTTTTAACCCTTTCAGTGTTTCAGTGTTCCAGTCATTGTCTGGCTAACTGTAATTGATTCTCTTATTCTTCTATTTTTTTGATTCATCAAGAGGTTAAGTAGCAGTTATCGAATGGCCTCTATGCAAGATGAGGAATTTAGTGTACTGACAGTAATCCTTCTGCTGTCCCCGAGTTTCCTCCAGTTTCTGTTACTTAGTATATTTTTCATTTTGTCTTGCCCTTGAGTACCTGCATAATTTTAAGGGTTAGACTTATACTCGATTGCTTAATCCATTGACCTTCCATAGAATGTCTTGATTCTCTAGGTGTTTAAGATGAGGAAATTGGTGGCTCTGAGTCTCCCTTTGTCTTTGCTTTCCAACTCTAGTTTGCAATAACATTTATATAATTTGAATTCTATCCTGTAATTGTAATTAATTCTGCTTTATCTATAGGATGATTGTTAAAATTAAAAACTGGTATATAACTTATGATACAATGATTTTGTAGCTTCCAGTCTCTGAAACCAAGTACCATATTTGGACCCATAGAGAAGGGAATGGACTGTGATGTCACTGACCTTCTGTTGCATGAAAAAGCATGGCCTAAGTGTCAAGGTCAAGTGGACTTTCTTTTTTTCCTCCTCTATCAGCTGCTCAAGCCATTTAGTTGGCTTCATATGTAAAACCTGACTTTTCAAGGAGCTATTGTTTTGATGGAACTTCTAATTGCCTTTCTTTTTTACTCATAAAGAAACCAGTTGGTTAATCATATTCTTTGTTACAGAGAATTTACTCTATTCTCAAAGGGTTTTTCTCAGGGCTCTCTGACTTCTAATTCTAGTTGAATCAATTGCTTTTTTAAGCTGATTGTAGTGCAGTTACCTGGAATTTTCTTATTGCACTCTTGGGTTAGGTGTACCATATTTTGGATTTCAAGCATCCACCATTTTTTGGCTTCTCTTTTCATTGTTTGGGAGCATATACTCAAATAATTTTTTTGTAAAAAGTCATTCAGTGTCTGAAAAATTTGCCGTCATACTTGATTATTAGTGAAGCTTGGGAAAGAATTGTATGTTAGCCAATTTAATTCTTCAACCAATTTTCCGTGCAATGGAATCCATTTTCTGTGCAGAAAAATTTTTCAGAATTAAATATTTGAGGTATAAATTTCACAATGAAGATTTGAATCATTCCAAATTTTTACCAATTATACCATATTGATTTTTATTTATTTATTTATTTTTTATTTTTTATTTTTTTTAAAGATTTTATTTATTTATTTGACAGAGAGAGAGAGAGAGAGAGAGAGCACAAGCAGGGGGAGCGGCAGGCAGAGGGAGAAGCAGGCTTCCCGCATGAGCAGGGAGCCTGATGCGGGGCTCGATCCCAGGACCCTGGGATCACGGCCCGAGCTGAAGGCAGCGGTTTAACCAACTGAGCCACCCAGGCGCCCCACCATATTGATTTTTATTAATTTAATTAATTTTGCATGCACAGCGTGTATCTCTATAGTCCAGTTATCCTGAGTCTGCTTTTATTAAAAATATTTGATTCTTTCATCAATTTTTTCAGTTATTAAGAAAATTTTACTGCATGTGATTTTATTTTGTCAGATTTATTTGAGTTGATATTTTTATAAAGTCCTCTTATTCCCGGGTCAATTTTTGTAGTTTTCAATGTCAACTTTAACACGTGGTTCTTTAGTTATTTCAGCATTTATAACAAATTTTAATGCGCACTGTTTTTGGAGTTCTCAATTTTATTTTGTGTTACTTATTTCCATCAAGCCTCTTTTCTACTAGAAACTGAGCAAAATATCTCCAGGGTCAGAGCAACAGGGGTAGAGTGTCCAGTTTCTTCTTTAATAGTCTCCTTATTATGATAGCAGCCCTGCACTGGACTCCTTGCTATAACTTAGCATAAGGTCTGGTTTTTGCCATCCAGGATCTTTCTCGGCTCATCTATTTTCTAGGATCACCTAACATTCATATACTGTTGACTGCAGAGGACTCGATCCCTGTCTCAAATGTCTTTCATGAGCTCTAGAACCAAATACAGTAGAGTCTTATTATATTTCCACTTCATTAATACCAATTCAATCATATATGTCTATGAGAGAGAGGGGAGTGGAATGGAAGGGAGGAGGAGTGGAGGGGTGGGGAAGAGAGAGAGAATAATTTAAGTAGTGTGGCCAATTCCATCATCCAGCACATTCATAAAGAGCTTGACCCTGAATGAATGGAACAGAATGCAGTGAATCTAGAATCCCTATGTCATTTCAGTTGACATATGACTCACACTATGGGCATCCCATTACCCATAGTATGTTTAAAGACACATACGTTGCCTTTATCATGGCCCTTAAACACAATCTGACCAATTTGTGGATTAACTGAAGAAAGGGTGACTGGTTCTAGCACCAGAAGAAAAATTGGCCATATTGACCTTGTTGACCACTGAGTTGGGGTGCCTCGTCAGTATGGTGCCTTCCTGAGGGATTTTCAAGAGAAGTTTATGTTGCTGTGTTTTTTGTTTTTTTTTTGTATGCTTTTTTCAGAGGCTAATGTGTAAGCTATGATTGCTCTATGATGCCTCTTGGTTCTCTTCACTTGCAGGTTCCACAAACAGCTTCAATTCCATCTGTTCTAAATTCAGTTTATTCCCCCAAAACTTCTTCCTTCCCTAGTGCTCTCTGTCTGAGTGAGCGGCACTGTGTTGACCCAGCTGCCCAAGCCAGGAACCACATCTCCTTCCTGTCCCTCAAATCTCTCCCTCCCCATAAATCACTGGTCAAGGCTATTTCTTAAGTGACTATCAGATCTACCCACTCCATTAGGTCATCCTTAGTGGTTATGATTGTTACAACAATCTCTGCTGTTCCAGCTCCTCACCTCCTTCAGCCCCTCATCCCAAGTCCTATCCATTCTCATCAGTAAGAGGGATATTTTTTAAAAACCTGATAGTGTTACTCCTCTGTAACAACAACAGCAACAACAACCAACTCTTTAGCAACTCCCCATTACCCTCAGGGTGAAATCCATGATATTTACTAAGGATTATAGGGCCCCACATGCTCTCTCAATGCTGACTGGAGCCTTATCTGGCCATCCATCCCACAAAATCTCCATCCGTGGCAGACAGAACCTGTTGACAGACACCATGTTCTTTTTCACCCATGGGTCCCTGTACATACTGTTTGTTTCTCCTACCACATTCTAATGTCCTCCTTTTTTCTTGTCTATGTCTTACATCCCCTTCAGGTCTCAACTGGGACATTAAAGGTTTGGCAGATCATCCCTGATTCCCCAAGACTCGTTAAACACCTATCCCATGCACAGACATAGCACCCTCTACTTCTTCCTATATTAGCATCTGTCTTACTCTGTTGTAATTTCCTGTCTTTTATCTGTCTTCACCACTACAACACCAGGGCAGCATAACTTGTAGGACTAGGAGGAGGGGCTGTTGTTTCTTCTCCATTAGTGCCTAGCAGTGTTCCTAGAACAGACACTGAACACATGGGTTGCTGAATGAACAAACCAATGCTATGTTGGATTACCCATTGTAATTTTCTGGAGTGCCTTGGGAATCAATATTAGATTGGCATTCAGGTATATAAGGAAGAGGATGCTTGGCATGGGGAGTAAAAGCATTTAACCTGAGCACTACTACATTTTCTCAGAGCCTATTTTTAAACTTGAGGTTGTAGAGGAAGTCCCTATAGAAAGGGCTGTCAGGGATAGGGGCCAGTACAGCTATTATCCCATGGCAGAATGACCCTGTTAGCTTTGGCAAATCCTTTCTGCTTTCTTGGGGTCTCATTTCTGCCAGATCAGGGTCTCAGAAGTAAGAAAGTTGGCATAGAATCATAGGTATTAGTGTAAATGTTTGTGCCTGTGTGTACAGCCTTTTTGTTTCCATTCCATCACATTTTAAGAACTTTGCTGACCAAACAGTGAGAAGACGCATGCACTTATAGTTTTGATTTTGCAACCCAGAGCTATGTCCCAATTAATACCCTATTCTTTCTGCTCCTGTTCACACTGCAGCCACTGGGCCACCATCTGCAGGCCCCACTTCAGTAGTTCGGTGGGTTCGGTCTTACTGTCTTGCTCCATGCTTGGGTCTCAGTTTTAGAGACTGGGCTTCTTCTGCCCATTTTTCCTGAACTTAACTTACCATTTACACCCAGGTCCTCCAAGAATGATGGCCTCCTCTGGTTTTCCCTGTGCCCCAAATTCCTGCTGTATTTACAGTGGTGGTCACCTCTTCTGACCTGCTCCACAGCCAATGAGCTTCCACGCCCCCTCACTTCACTTAATTCTTATAGCCCCCTGTGACATCATCCTTGGAAAGTGGAATTCCAGGGCAGGCTGTGTGATTTCTACCTTTCAGAGCTCTCTGAGGATCTACTGCTTATCTCTGTCTCGAGGATGAAAATGGATGACAGGTGCTACCCAGTGATCTTTCCAGATGAGCGGAATTTCCGTCCCTTCACTTCTGACACTCTGGCTACAATTGAGAAGAGGATTGCCATCCAAAAGGAGAAAAAGAAGTGCAAAGACCAGACAGCAGCAGAACCCCAGCCTCGACCTCAGCTTGACCTAAAGGTCTCCAGGAAGTTGCCCAAACTCTATGGTGACATTCCCCATGAGCTGATAGCAAGGCCCCTGGAAGACTTGGACCCATTCTACAGAAATCATAAGGTAGTTGAATGAGGTCTGGGGTGTTCTAACCATGCAGTTATAATGGCTATTATAAGAATCTCCAAACACTGATCTTGGAGTTTGCAGGGATGTCTGTCCTTCTCCTTTGCTATCACAGTTTAACCTACTTGAATGTAGTTCTTGTAGGGAAATTCTAGTAAAAGTTCCTTAAAGGGGCTCCTGAGTGAGGAATGTGAGCTCTGGGCTCTTCTGATGGCTTTTTTGAAGGCCTGGGGCAGTGAGGACAGTACTCCCCTTTCAGGAAAAGCTCAGAAGACTTTACCATCATCATCTCACTATATGATCCAGCAGAGAATGGAAACTCACCAGACTGAGTTCAGAGAGGAAGGAAATTTGGGCAGAAATATGAGCTGCTGAGACCATTTTCTGCTGGCAACCATAAGAAATTGATCTCTCCAGAGAAATGTTGCCTGGTATGTCCTTGTATTGGGACAGACCTAGAGTTACCAGGCCAATTGGGAACTGTGTATATAAAGGAAAGTGGGGTGTGAGTGGGAAAAACAAGAAAGGGGTGAGAGATGAGGGAACAAAAACAGTCCAGTATTTCTCCTTCTTATGCCCCAAAATTCCAAGGCCTTCTTGGAGGCAGAGTTGTTAAATGTGAGTTAACTGCAGGAGGTCTTCTGCCTTAAGCCTGGAGCAGGCAGCAGCTTGGTGTGCTGCAGACAGTCCTGGGAGGATAGCTTCTGTTCTAGAATCATCTCTTCTCAGCTTGGGCTCTCCCTGTAAATCAGAAGACATGATACTTTTTTAGAGTTCTGCACACCCATGACCCCATGTGGCTGGTACTCTCAGTAGTCATGTGAGATATATGTAGTAGTTACCACTCCACCTTGCAGATGAGGAATCCAGCGACTAGATGGGGAAGTGGATTGGGCCAGGCCAAACAACCAGTAAGGAATGGAGTTGTAACTCAAACCCAAGGGCTCTTTCTTTAGTTGAAGGCTACTTCCTATCTTTAGAAATTTCCACTTTGAAGAGCTACAGAGAAAGGGGTGGTTTCAGCAAACAGACAGAAGGAGCTGGTACCTATCATTTTAATAATTAAAACCCTGGTGAGTATAGTTAAATACACCATTAGTTGAAATATTTAAAGCAGTCAGAGATAGCATTAATAAAATATCAAGGGACACAGAGGCAGAGCCATATCATGCCACCTGTTAATCTGGGTGACCCACCTCAAGGAGAGGTTTGCTCTCTGCCCTAAAATTGCCTTTCTATCCAAAGGAATGGCCCAGAATCCCTAAAGTGGGTCTTGGGCTCCTGAGCTCATAGCTTTCAAATAACTCTGTGGCCCATTTCCTTTTGTTATAGAGGCAACAGAAAATATCCTACTCCATTTTTTGCTGCAGCCAGATGGCCAGCAGAGAAGTAAGTTCCAGCAGCTCAACAAAGGATGGTTGATGGTTGGCAGTGACTGAAGTTCTGGTACCTCAGCCAAGGCAGCATCCACCCTGCTATATTGGGCCTGGGTGATAAGGCCTGTCTTTTCTGTATAAGAACATACTGGATTACATGTCAAGTAGTACTTTTGTAAATCTTAAAAGGAGCAGAGACATGGGGAAACAGGAATGACCCTCATTCTGTGAAGGCTTTTGTAACTAAGGCCTTAGGGACATATAAGGGGACAGCCAGATTATGGCTAGCTGGAAAAAAGGAGGTCTGGGAGTTGGTGTTAGAAGCTTGTGAGTGATGGGTTGCTGTCCAGGGACTGCTTCATTCCCAAAGCCCAGGAAGACCTACTAGGAAGACATGGGTGCAGGTATGGTATTCTTCAGTGGAGTCCAGTGGGCATTTTGGATGGGACAGGATACCATTTAGCAGTTCTGTCCCGGGTTTGGCATCCCGAGAACTACCCAATAAAGGCCAGTAGGGCCTCCAGTAATTGTGACAGACAATCAAAAACACCCACATGCACTTCCAGATGCCTTCTGTAGGGCCTCTCCTACCAGTTGGGAACCACAGGCAGAGTTGCCTGAATGTCTGTGGGGAGAACGGGAGAACAAGTCTGGGAAACTTGATGACATTTTTGTTGATGATCCTCAAGATTAGAATTGATTGATAGACTATCTCATGTAGAACTGCTCAGGTACAACAATATGGACTCTCTAGGTCCCTGACTATTCTAAGATTTATTATGAATTTTTCATTTGTCATCAAAATAATTTAAAATAATCTGCTGGATGTGAATGTTCAGTACTACTTCCATCTCTCCAAGTTCCCTTCTAGTTCTTATCTCCATAGATATATACCACGGAGTACAATATGAAGGGTTTTACTTGCCCCGGTTACTAGTCTCCACCCTTGTTTATCTGCAGGGTCTATATGCTCCATTTCTGGAGCCTCCAGAGTATTACACTGGGTAAACAGTCCACAGCCCAGTACTTATCTTGGGACTCTGAGTGAGACCTAGGCCACATGGTAGATCTGTTGGTGTCCAGAGTCACAGTGTAGGCTGGCCAGAAAGTATCTCAGACTTCAGAATGACAGCACTTCAATTAGAAACTGGCATGATCATAATAAAACAAGCCACACCTCAATCTGTGGTTCCACTGAATTTTCTCTAAATGAACTCATGAGAAATATTGTTTTGTCACTACATGTAATTCTTGTTGTGTTTGTTTTTGCAGACATTTATGGTGTTGAACAAAAAGAGAACAATCTACCGCTTCAGTGCCAAGCGTGCCTTGTTCATTTTTGGGCCTTTCAATCCAATCCGAAGTTTAGCCATCAAAATCTCGGTCCATTCATATCTTTTCATTGCATCTTTTACTAAGTCCAGGTCATGTGAAACGTGCAAGAGCCCCAGATGTTCACATGCTGGTTGAGTGGAAGTAGCTCATTCTTGGATCAAATACTGGCTGAGTGCCTACTGCTGCATGGCGGGGGCTGTGCTGGTGCTGTTGTGTGAACAAGACTTAGCCCTGCTCTAGGATCCTGTGGCCCCAGAAGGGGACAGGCCCAAAAGGCAGGCGATTTCGTTAGTGAGATGGGCCGTTTGGGAGTGGTAGTTGTGCTTTGGAGGCATCCAGGATGACTTCCTGGAGAAAGGATCATCTAAGTTGAGACCCAAACAAAGTTGCAAACTGTCAACCTGGGCTCTTTATTTAGCTGCTAAATGTGTTGTGTTGGACCTACACAGTGTTTAAAACTTTATGGAAACACCCTATAATGTTAAAAGTCCAGATTTCCAACATCTTTTGAAGATGGAACCTCTATAAAGTCTAGGCCTGCATTCCTACCTGGCAAAACCTGGTGTAGTGAGGAACCACTGCCTCTTTCAGAGGGGCTCTGCAAGCTCTGCTTCACCACATCTCCACCCCTCTCTGTGACCCAGCATCTGCCCATTTTACCCATTTAAATGACTCCCCAAACACTTAAGACTTTGAGTTTCCAACCTCAGTCTTTTTTTTTTTAAGATTTTATTTATTTATTCATGAGCGACAGAGGGCGAGAGAGAGAGAGAGAGAAGCAGAGGGAGAAGCAGGCTCCCAAGGAGCAGGGAGCCCAATGCGGGACTCGATCCCAGGACCCTGGGATCATGACCTGAGCCGAAGGCGGACGCTTAACTATCTGAGCCACCCAGGCGCCCCCAACCTCAGTCTTAAAGAGTAAAGACAGGCAGCATTCCTGATGTGTGCAGCAGGGAGTGGTGACACCAGGCAGTTTTAGACTGGGAGAGGTGAGAAAGACATATAGACTGGTAGACATAATGAAGTACTGGGGGCATGGGAAGGAATAACCATTCAGGTTGTAATCCCTAGAAGCAGAGCCTGAGATGGGGATTCTTATTTAAGTGATTTAGTTGAGGAGTGCTCTCTGGAGAAGGAAAGAGGGAAGCAGGATGGAGCAGAAAGAGCAGGCTAGTAAGAACGGGGTCTCAGCTGATCCCACATCACCTTGAGCCCACCGGGAGCTCTGGGGCACTAATTATGTCACAGAGCTGCCCCTCTGGAAGCAAGGGGCCGGTTTTTTCTAAGTCTCAGACAGTCAGACACGAGGAAGGGGGTTGTAGCCCTCCAGGTGAGGAGGCTGCCATTCGACTGAGGACAGTTCTTCGGAGGAGGGGACAGCTATGAGTTGTTCTTCGCCAACACTCATGGTAAGCAGACAGGTGTACCTGCAGAAAAGGAGACCTGGATGTATGCCCAGTCATAGTGAACTATGACTGATGATGTGTGCCACCCTGTAGTGTACCTGCCTTAACGGACAGCGGTCACAGTGTTCAGCATGTTCATCATCTGCACCGTCATCATCAACTGTGTGTTCATGGCTACTGCCTACGGGAAAGAAAACAGCAATATAGATACCGACAATGCTGAGTAAGTGTGTCCTGCACATGTCCATCCTAAGGTTTTAAACAAAAACACCTAAAAGACTTATGATTCCATCAGAGTTCCGATATATAGAGAAAGACAGACTCACCCATAATCCCAATTCCGCAACACAAATGCTGGCATATTTTTTATAATTGTTTTTAAAAGACCTTTTAAAATAATAAACAGCACACATACAAATTTTATGTTTAGCTTTTAAGTGGTTTTCTTTGTGTTTACATAGTCTTTATAGGAATCTACTTTTATGGTTATATAATATTCTATCAGGTGAATAAACAATAATTTACTTAACCATTCTAGTATTTTACTACTATAAATATCGCAACAAGCAACATTTTTGCATATAGCTACTTTTTAAAAATTACTATTTTCTTAGGATAGTCTTAGAAATGGGTTTGCTAGATTGGAAGGTACATTTTAATGCTTGAAAAATATATGGTAACAAAATATTTCCCAAAATGTTTGGAAAAGTTATTAATTTATAGAGTTGAAAATATTTACATTTCCTTAATTTCTGGATGGATTGGACTTTTTTGTTTTAGTTTGTGAATTGTGTATTCCCATCTTTGCCCATGTATCATTTTTGCTTTTATCCTAGTGAGTTTGAGTGAGTTCTTTGTATAATTAAAATATTAACTTTTTGTAATTTTTAGTTGGCTATTCAGACATACAAGTTAATTTTTCAACTTAGAAAGTTCTGTATTTTGATAAATATTCTCTTATATATTGTTTTAGTTTTTCTGACTTAACATATTTACTGCTTTAGTCTTTTAGGAATATATTAAATAATAAATTGACAGAATAATAAGAGATCTCTTATTTTGATCACATATTTAACTATGTGATAGAAACTACCACAATCAACATTACAGAACATTCCAGACACCCTAAAAGTTTCCTCATGCCTCTTGGCATGTAAATCCCCTCACCCCAACTCCCAACGCAAGGCTTGATCTCCTTTCTGTCACCCTATGCTAGTCTTGCCTTTTCTAGAATTTCATATAATGGACTCATATGGTGTGTATGATACCATACTTTCATGTCTGGTTTCTTCCACTTAGCATGTTTTGAGATGCATCCATGTTCTTGTTTATATCACTAGCTTTTCCCCTCTTTGTTGTTGAGTTGTATTCCTTTGTATGGGTATACCACAATTTCTTTACCCATTCACCTGTTGATGGACATGTGGGTTGTTTCTAGGTTTTGGTTATTATGAACAAACTTGCTATGAACATTTCTGTATAAAAGTCTTTTTGTGGATATATGTTTGCATTTCCCTTGGATAAATACCCAGGAGTGGAATTGCTGTGTGTTATATGTTAAGTATATGAGTAACTTTGTAAGAAACTGCCAAACTTTCCCAAAGCGGCTGCACTATTTTATATTTCTGCCACCAATATATGAAGGTTTCAAAGTCTTTATTAATAACAGCCTTCAATTTACTTTGAGTTTAATTTGCTCTTCTATTTCTAGCTTCTTAAGGTAGAAACTTAATTGGTTTGAGATCTTTCTTCTTTTCTTGTACAATTTTATAAAGCTATGAATTTCCATCCATGCACTGCTTAAGCTTCATCCCACAGATATTGATACATTGTTTTTATTCCCTTTTGGTTAAACACATTCCCTACTTCTTGTGATTTCTTCTTTGTCCCATGTGTTATTCAGGAGTGTAGTTTTTTTATTTCCAAATATTTTATATTTTTCTAGTTGTCTTGTTAATGATTTCCAATTTAATTCAGTTGTAGAGAATATACTCTGTAAGATTTCAATCTTTTGAAATTAGGAGAAACTTATTTTATGGTTCTACTCTGGGAAATGTTTCACATGCACTTGAAAGAATGTGGGTTCTGCAGTTGTTTGGTATGATATTCTGAAAATGGTCAGTTAGGTTAAGATGGTTGATAGTGTCATTTAGATTTTATCCTTTTACCACTTCTGTTAGTAGTTCTATGAATCACTGAGGAGAGGCTTGAAGTCTCCATCTATGATTGTGAATTTGTCTATTACCCCTTTCTTTTTGGCGAGTTTTGCTTCATGTATTTTTGCAGCACTATTATTAGGCATGTACAGATTTATGGTTATTATATCTTCCTGATGTATGCATTCTTTTATCATTATGAAATGTCTTTCTTTATCTCTAGTATCATTCCTTTTAGTATTTGTTTTGTCTGAGATTACCATAGCTACTCCAGCTTTCTTAGGCTCATTGTTTGTGTGGCATATCTTTTTCCATCCTTTTACTCTCAACACTTTTTTGTATTAATAGCGTATTGTATTTTGGTATTTTAGTGTTTTTGTAGTAATAGTGTATCTTTTGTATTAATAGTGTATCTTTTATAAAGAGCACATGGTTGGTTCTTGTTTATTATGTGGTCTATTTTTCAATCTCTGCCTTTTGATGGAATATTTATTTCATTTGCATTTAATATAATTGTGAATATGCTTGAATTCAGGTCTGTTTTTCTGTCCATTTTCTGTTGATCTCATCTGTTTTTTGTTCCTTTGCTCTTCTGCTGTTCTTTCATTCCTGCCTTCTTTTTTGTTAATCAGGTATGTGTAGTATTTCATTTTAATTCCCTGCTGTGTTTTTTGTTTTTTGTTTTAGCTTTCCTTCTTTGCATTACTTTTCAGTGATTGCTTCTTCTCTGTTGCTAAGTGGGACTTGGGATCTAGTTAAAGGCCAGTGAGTTCAGGGCTGTGCCTTGGAACAAGGGGCATGGACACCTCCGGGAATAGAAACCATCCTGGCAATATCACTGGGGAAAATGGTCTCCCCTCTAGAGAGTTGGCTATTCCTTGTGAGGAGGTAAGTGATAGTACAGGGGCTGCTGCTCATTGTTTACTGCAGTGTCTCTGGAAGCCTTTGTAGTCAACCTAGTGAGATCTGTGGAGGAGGCAGATCCAGGAATGGGGATTGCTCCCGTAGCAGTGGTCTGCCCAGCCAGCATTTCTGGTGAGATGCAATGAGTTTTCTTTTTTTATTAATGGAAAGCAGTAGCCCAATTGGATGCTAATCTGCTCAAAGGCCATTTTCATTACTAAAAGATCCATAAGGCAGAGATATGGAAGGACCCTTGTCTAGGCTGTAGGGAAGATGCTGCTGTCCCCTGGTGGCATTTAGACTGGCAATGGATTCATGAAAGTGGGGGTGGGAGAAGGCTGTTGAAAATGGTTTTATAAAAGAAGGCATGTAGCTGAGTTGTTAGGTCCATGCGGGGAGAATTTCTTTAGTTTTGACAGTGTCCTTTGGTTAGAAAACTTTTAAATGGGAAATTGATTCCAAGCTAGTTTTCATAGAATGAATGCCAAAGTGCCCTAGGATCAGGTCATGGTGTTCTGTTAACCTACCTGGACACCATCCATGGCCCTGACTGGATACCCTAACCATGCTTGAACTGACAGTGACACACTCCAGAGGGCCTCATTTGCCTGGTGGGTTTGGGTTTCCCCATCTTGGAGCTCCCAAGCCCTGTTCCCGGTGGTGGGCATGGCTCTACTCTGTATCACATGTCATGTTGGTCTACCTGTCCCTCTTCTGGCCAGGCTTCTGCTGGAAAAGAGAGAATGAGGGGGATAGGAGGTGGGAGACCAGGTGGTCAGGCAGAAATGGCAGTCAGAGGCTATTGCCTCAGTTGTCTGAGATCTAGATGGAGACTTGCAAAATCCCACAAATATGCAATTACAGCCTTTTCCCAAAATACCCTTAACTTTGTAAATTATACCTGAGTTTCAGGGCAGACATGAATTAATTAATCAGCTGTGTCCATTTGTCACCTAAAAGGTGATCAGCTTTAACAAAAAGACTGAAGCGGAGAGCAACTCATAACCATTTCTCCCCTTGGATTTGGTTACTTTGGATTTTTCAAGTTCCCAAGACCTTAGTTCTTTAGGCATGTGGGCTGACAGTGGCTGGATATTCGACCAGAAAAGGTCCACTTCTTTTACTGTGAAATGACAACTTTTTTAGATTGTTTGAACTGATTGTTTCTGTCCCTGAAGGGGAACCTGTGTGTGTGTGTACAGAACCAGCATTTTTGACAGCTTGGGGTTATAACAAGAGAGATGGAATATTGTGGGGTTTTGTTGTTGTTGTTTATTTGCTTATTTTGTTTGGTTTTGAAGGAGGAAGGGGCAGAAGGGAAATAAATTAGAGTATAGATCATGATGAAGGACTCAAGGAAGAGAATGGAAATAGGTTTTTCTTTTTAATTGTGGTAAAATATAGGTTACATAAAATTTACCATCTTAACCATTTTTAAGTGGTATTAAGTATATTCACAGAGTTGTGCAACCAGTTACCACCATCCATCTCCAGAACTCTTTCCATTTTGCAAAACTGAAACTCTGTGCCCATTGAACACTAATGCCCCTCCAATCCCTGGCAACCACCATTCTGCGTTGGGTTGCTATGTATTTGACTGCTCTAGGTGCCTCATTTAAGTGGAATCATACAGTATTTGTCTTTTTGTGACTGGTTCATTTCCCCTAGCAGAATGACTTCAAGGTTCATCTATGTTGTAGCATGTGTCAGGATTTTCTTCCTTTTTAAGGCTGAGTAAGTCTAGTTACCATACAAAATTCTTACAATATTATTGATTTTATTCCCTATGCTGTATATTACATCCCCATGTCTTATTTATTTTATAACTGAAGGATTGCACCTCTTAATCCCCTTCACCTATTTCATCCATCCCCCATCTCCTATCCCCCCTCCCCTCTGGCAACCATCAGTTTGTTCTCTGTTTCTAGGCATCTGTTTTGTTTTGTTTGTTTCGCCTTTTAGATTCCACATATAAGTGAAATCATACAGTATTTGTCTTTCTCTGTCTGACTAATTTTACTTAGCATAATACCCTCTGGTCTATCTTTGTTGTCATGAATGGCAAGATTTCATTCTTTTTTATGGTGGAGTAATATTCCATCGTGCATATATACCACATCTTCTTATCCATTTATCTACTGATGGACACTTAGATTGCTTCCATATGTTAGCTATTGTAAATGATGCTGCATTAACATAGCAGTATGTGTGTCTTTTCAAATTAGTGCTTTTGTTTTCTTTGGATAAATACCCAGAAGTGGAATTGCTGGGTCATATGGTACTTCTATTTTAATTTTTAAAGGAACCTTTATACTGTTTTCCATTGTGGCTGAAGCAATTTACATTCCCATTAACAGGGCACAAGGGTTCCCTTTTCTCTGCATCCTTGCCAACATTTGCTTCTTGTCTTTTTGATAATATTCATTGTGATAAATGTGAGGTGATATCTCACTGTGGTCTTGATTTGCATTTTCTTCGTTACTAGTGACCTTAAGTGTCTTTTCATGTGCCTGTTGGCCATCTGTATATCTTCTCTGGAAAAATATCTATTTGGGTCTTCTGCTCATTTTTAATAAGATTGTTTGCTTGATATTGAGTTGTATGAGTTTTTTATATATTTTGGGTATTATCCCACAGGGGGCTATGGGATATAGCATTTGCAAATATCTTCTCCGTTTTGTAGGTTGCCTTTTCATTTTGTTGATGGTTTCCTTTGCTGTGCAAAAGCTTTTCACTTTGATGTAGTTCCATTTGTTTATTTTTGCTTTTGTTGTCCTTGTCTGGGGAGACAGATCCAAACAAATACTGCTAAGACCAATGTCAAAGAGCTTACTGCCTAAGTTTTCATCTAGGAATTTTATGGTTTTGGTTCTTACATTTAAGTCTTTAATCCATTTTAAGTTTATTTTTGTATACGGTGTAATTTTTGTTGTTGCTGTTAAGTTGTATATTCTGGGTATTTACATGATTTGCAAATATTTTCTTCTAGAAGTTGTATAGTTTCTGCTCTTGCACTTAGCTATTTAATCCATTTTGAGTTAATTTTTGTACATGGTATAAGGTAGGGGTCCAGCTTCATTTCTTTGCACGTGGATATCGAGCTTTCCCAGCACCATTTGTTGAAAAGACTGTCCTTTTTCCACTGAATAGTCTTGGCATCTTTTTTGAAAATCATTTAACCATACATGTTAGGGCTTATTTCTGGGCTTTCTGTTCTAGTCCAGTGGTCTATATGTCTTTCTTTATGCCAACTCCACACTGTTTTGATTACTTTAGCTTTATGATAAGTTTTGATATAAGAAAGTATGAGACCTCCAACTTTTTCTTTTTCAAGATTGTTTTAGCTATTCAGGGTCCCTGGAAATTCCATATGAATTTCAGGATAGATGTTTTTATTTCTGCAAAGAATGTCACTGGGATTTTAATAGGGATTGCACTGAATCTGTAGATGACTTTGAGTAGTACAAACATCTTACTAGTATGTCTTCTTATCCATGAACATGGGATATGGAAAGATCCAGCTTTTACCCTTGTCATTTATTCTCTTTGTTCCTTTGCCATCATCTGCTTCTGTATATCAAAGTGACAATCCTAGAATTGTGGTGACAAAATAGCAGTGACAGCCCCCAGTCCTAAGGTCCCATGTTGGCTAAAACAACTCTCAAGAATATGGCTGTAGAGGTAGGCATTGAAGAGCAGCTTTACAATTTTATCTGTGGGCCTGTTTCTCAGAAATTCTAACTACTAGAACTTGCTTAAGGAACCTACCACTCTGAACTCTGGTTTGCTGAAAATCAGAATGTTAAATGTCACATTGAAATGGAATAAAACTGCTTAAAGGCCAGATAAGACAGATGGGCTCCCTGCTTTTCATATCACTTATCATGTTCCTTCTTGTTCTGAATGATTTGCTTTATAGGTATGTCTTCACTGGGATTTATATTTTTGAAGCTTTGATAAAAATATTGGCAAGAGGTTTTATTCTGGATGAGTTTTCTTTTCTTCGAGATCCATGGAACTGGCTGGACTCCATTGTCATTGTAACAGCGTAAGAATGTCAAAGATGTTTATTGAGGAAACTCAGGGTGGGAAGGAAGCTCCTTGGCTTCCACCAGGGCTTTGTGTGGGTCCACGTGAGTAACTGTGTCCTAATAATGCCTAGAGCTCTGAGTACAGTGTTGGTTGGCCCTGAACAGCATCATGCAGCTGATTGGCTAGAGACCTCCAGCATGAATTCATTTCTAGGCCACATTCATGCTCTCATTCCTTCAGCCATTCACTTCCCAAACACTGGCCTATTATGGGCCAAGTTCTGTGCAAGATACAGGGGTTGTGATAATGAAAACAAAACAAAACAAACAGACATGGTTCTCACCCTCTTGAAACTCACAGTCCAGATGGGAAGAGAGAAAATTAACAACCATCACAATCTGGTAGGGTGAGTGTTAGGACAGGAATTGGGCATATATTGGGCTGTCAGAACGTGTAGGAGGAACCACAGAGTCTTAAAAATCTTTGGCTACTGCAAGCTCTCAAGGAGGTTTTTTTTGTTTTTTTGTTTTTTTTCATTTTCTCCTAGGAATTTTATAGATTTGGCTCTTAGGGTTAAGTCCATGGTCCATTTTGAGTTAATTATTATGTATATTGTATATGACATGAGGTGAGAGTTGAAGTTCTTCTTGAAGGAAAGGACATCAGTTTGGCATCTGAATGATGAAACAGAGTTAGCAAAATAAAGAATAAGAAGAGTAATGGCCCACTGCCAGCACAATAATAATAAACCTCACATTACTTATTTGTGCCAGTCATTGTTTTAAGCACTTTGCATATATTTTCCTGTTTAATATTCATGAAAGCCCTTTGAAGTAGATGCTATTAATATCAGAGTTTTACACTTGAAATTCAATGATTGGGTGCTCCTGGCTATTGAAAAGTGGTGTAGTGCAGTGATAAGGGCTCTGGAGTCAGACTGCCTGGGTTTCTTCCGGGCTTGGCCACATAGTGAGACCTTAGGGAAGTGCACTGGGCCTGGAGCTGGGTAGTCAGTAAGTGTTTCAATTGATTTCTATTATCAATGGATGTAGCCACAACTGTATACTATTTCAAGGAATCCTCATCTATGTCCAAATATGAAAATGAGGGGACGCCTGGGTGGCTCAGTCGTTAAGCGTCTGACTTTGGCTCAGGTCATGGTCCTGGGATCGAGCCCCGCTTCGGGCTCCCTGCTCGGCAGGAAGCCTGCTTCCCCCTCTCCCATTGCCCCTGCTCGTGTTCCCTCCCTTACTGTGTCTCTCTCTGTCAAATAAATAAAATCTTAAAAAAAAAAAAAATATATATATATATATATATATATATGAGCACAGCCTCTTGTGCAATCTGTAGTCCACAGCAATAGAGAATATTACCAGACCCCAAGATGAAGGTGAGGCTGAGAAGGTGAGGCCCCAGATTTCACCATGATAGACACAGGGCCCATGTTTATTTGTGGCCTCTGTGGAGATATACTGCGTGGCTGTAGGACTGAGTAGGCCCAGACTTTTCCTATGCTTTGTCTTATAGGTTTGCAACATACATACCAGAAGCCAGGGAAAGCATCTTCGGTCTGTCATCCCTGCGTACCTTCCGAGTGTTCAGAGCTTTGAAAGCAATTTCAGTGGTTTCAGGTAAGTCACTCTGATTTTCAACATTGCCTTTTAGCAGGAGGAATGTTCTTTTATATATAAAATTTCTCAAGATGTCATATAAACCAAAACCAAACAAATTCTGCTTTACTCATTTATTTGATCATTTAATAAATGTGTATTTGAGCATATGTCTAGACACCATGCTAGCTGCTTGGGGTATATCATAACAGTGAGTGAACAGACAGAGGTCTCTGCCCTCATGGAGTTCACATTCTGGGTTGGGGTGGGGAGACAGACCCTAAGCAATAACAATAATTAAGAGGTAATTATCTATCCTGTTTAGAAAGTGATATGTGCCATGGAAAAATAAAAAGGAAAAGTAAACAACATGAGGGCTACTGGAAGTCACAGGGGTTCAGGGATGTAGGATGCAGCTTTCAATAGAGTAGTCAAAATAGGTGTCATTGGGGGATGGGAGATGGGAGTGGATTTGAAGGCAGTGAGGGAGTTTCATAAGCAGGTATATGGGAGAGAGTGTTCTGCGCACAGGCAACAGCCAGTCTTGCAGGCTGAGGAATAGAAAGGATGTAGGTGGGGCTGAGCAGATAGAGTGAGGGACTGCGTGGTAGAAGTGGGACCGCATAGGTGAAGGGGAGGCACATAACCACTGGGAGGACTAGGGCTTTGCTCTGAGAAAATGGGGGCCACGTGAGGGCTTTGAGCAGAGGAGTCACATGATCTGGCAGGGGTTTTGTTTTGATTTGTTTTTATGGAAGTAGAGGTGACACACGTTACATTAGTTTCAGGTGTAGAGCATAGTGATTCCACAATTCTATAAATTATGCTGTGCTCACCACAACTGTAGCTCCCATCTGTCACCATGTGATGCTATTACAATACCATTGACTATGTTCCCTATGCTGTACCTTTCATCCCCATGACTTATTCATTCCAAAACTGGGAGCCTGTGCCTCCCACTCCCCTTCACTCTTTTGCTCATGCCCCTCCTCCCATCCCCCTGGCAATCACCAGTTTGTTCTCTGTATTTATGAGTTTCCATTTTGTTTTGTTTGTTCATTTGTTTTGTTTTTGAGATTCCACATGTAAGTGAAATTATGCAGTATTTGTCTTTCTCTGTCTGACTTATTTCACTTAAGCATAATACCCTCTAGGTCTATCCGTGTTGTTGCAAATGGCAATATCTCATTCTTTTTTATGGCTGAATAATATTCCAGTGTGTGTGTGTGTGTGTGTGTGTGTGTGTGTGTGTGTGTGTGTGTGCATGTGTATAAATATATATATACACACATATTTATACATACACTACATCTTCTTTATCCATTCACCTAATCTGACAGGTTTTAAATGGACTACTCTGGCTGTTGCATGGAGAATAGAATGTGGGGGAGCAAAGGTGGAAGCAGAAAGATCGGATAGGAGGCATGGTGATCATCATGGAAATGTGCCACTCAGATCTCCTGCTGCAGGGAGCATAGCTGACTGATGATCCCAGCTGCCACATCTCTGGATTCACAACTGCATTCATGTTCATGCCAAGATCACACTTTCCCTGCATGTCAGGAGGACTAGTGCAGGCCCATTCCTAAAGGATAAAGTCCTGAAGGACTTTAGCTCAGGGGCTCCTCAGGAATCTGGTTGAGACTCTCTCACAGTGGCACTACAGTCTGAGGCTCTTCTTGTCCGGTCCTGCTTCCTTACCACTCTCCTTTCCTGGGTGTCAGCCCTGTGTCATAGTCTCATGCTCTCCCGGCCAGCTCTACTCGCTTCCCCTTCTTCTTCACAGGCATGTCACCCAACAGATCTCTTGCACTTCTGGTTCCAGTGGATCTGCTTCTCAGAGAACCCAAAATGACACAAGAGGCCACTGTCATAATCCAAGAAAAGAGATGGTTGTGCTCTCAGATCAGATGGTGGTAGGGGAATTGGTAGACAGTTGTCCGACTCTATGAATTTGAAGGTAGAAACAATAGGATTTTCTGATAGGCTGATTGTATGTGTGATGTGAGCGAAAGAAAAGAGTCAAGGATGAGTCCAGGTTTTTGGCCTGAGTGACTGGAAGGGTGGAGTCATCGCAGACTGACACAGGGAAGACTGCGAGAGGAGCAGGTCTAGAGGTCAGATGAAGAGTTAGCTTTGGACGTGTTCTGTTTGAGATAGCTGTGAGACATCAAATGGAAGTATCAAGTAGGTAATGAGGTATACAAGTCTGGAGGTCCAGGCAGCAGCTTGGGCTGGAGATATCATTTTGGAAATCATGAGCCTATAGATGATACTTGGAGCCATGAAATCTGATGAGATCACCAAGAGAGTGAGCCTAGATGAAAAATAGAAGAGGGCCAAGGACTGAGTCCCAGGGCACTACCACCTTAAAGGTGAAGGGAGAAGGGGAGAAACCAGCAAAGGGGATGAGCAGGAGCCATCAGAAAGTAAGAGGGAAAGGTGGATCCTGAAAGCTATGTAAGGAAGGTGTTCTGTGAATCAGAATGAAGCTAAGGATGGGTTGTGAATATGAACCAAAGTTTATAAAAAATGAGGTTATTATGGCATGCCCTCCTGCTCTCCTTCCTCTTTCCTTTACATTAAAAAACCTTTACTAAAAGATATTCCCTCTCTGGAGTCCTTCGCTTCCCCCCTTCTTCTTCCCTTCCCTTCTAATCTCTTCTATCAATGCTCAGCTCCACTACCAAAGCTCTAGGCAATTTGGATCCTTTCAAACAGAGGCAGTGGGTTATTTTTTGAAACCTCAGAAAAAAAACTACATAGTGATAAACTGGCAGCCAAGGACACTTTATGTAGAATTTGTCCCTCTCCTCCTTTCCTTCCTCTTTTGCAAGGTGGACCTTGGTTTTTCAGGTAAATTTAGGGCCTTTTTGCCTTGTGTTTCCAATGGGTAATATATACATCAGGCCATCCCCTAGCAGCTATAGTGTTTCCTTCTTCATCTCTAAGCAGGTGAACATAGTCTCCATTTTGACCCATGAAACTCATGAGATCCCTGGATACTTTTTGGAAGTAAGGATGTGAGGTAGGATAATTTAAGGGACTTTATAAAAATTATTCAGGAATCAGAGCCATCTTTCATCCAGATGCTCTTGCTTTGAAGAAGACTCAAGCATGCTGTTATAGATGAGAGTCCGGTGTAGATGAGGTTGAAGCATCTGCTTGTTTGGCTGCAGCTGGGGACACAGTGAATGTCCCAGCTTGTCCTCAGGCCTCCTCCTTATGTGGCATCGCACTTTGTGGAAGGGTCATTTGCTGCATGGCCTCCCATTAGATGTTGCTTTCTGTTCTCAAGTCTACCAGTCATGGTTTACACCAATTAGTTGAAACGTTGCCACTTTGTGTCATCTCACACATTGTAAGTCATGTCTGGTTGTTTATCTCTCCAGCTGTGCTGAGAGCAGAGCCCCTGACCAGTGGTGTACTGGTGGAGTTGACTTGTTCTGGCTCCTCAGCAGCAGACTGTTCCAGCTCTGCATCCAGGGATGTCTTGTAGTTTAGCTTGAAACCAGCAGGGTGAGAGGGCTCTCTGGAGGGAGAAGAGGGATCTACACTACATAATTCAGCAAAGAAGTCTGTAAATGCTATAGATGGGACTTTCTTGGCACACACACTCCTCCCCCACACAGAAAGCTGATTTTTTTTTAAGACTTATTTATTTTAGAGAGAGAGAAAGAGGGGGAGTGGGGAGGGGCAGAGGGAGACAGAGAGAGAATCCCAAGCGGACTCCGTGCTGAGTACAGAGTCTGACACGGGGTTTGATCTCATGACCCTCAGATCATGACCTGAGCAGAAATCAAGAGTCAGAGGCTTAACTGACTGCACCACCCCGGCACCTCCAGAAAGCTGATTTTAAACATTTACCATTGTACCACAAGGTTATGTCTTTCTTATTTTGTATCTTGGCAGCCTAGCAGTGTGCCATGGACACAGTATTAGCTTAGTAAATATTTCTTGAATTTAAAAAAAACCCTATTATCAGTAATAATCTGAGTTTTTTCCCCCTAGAATATTCTCATTATCTGGGTCCAGACAAAGATCCTCCTTCTAGCTCCCTGCCCCCCAATTTAGCACTGTCTCATGGCACCTTGCCTACCTTGTAGTAGGTGGTGACTACTGAATGTTAAATACAGGTCTGTCTCCTCTAGGGTGGCTTCATTTTGGCCTTGGTGCTGCATGAAATCCCCAGCTGTGAGGTGTCTGTACAACTGTAATCAAGTTGTCTGTATGGGATGTTTCTACTGAAAGTCTTCTCACTAACTCTTCAGAGCAACCCTGTGGCAGACACAGGGCAGGATGAAGAGGCTGAGCTCTAGACTACTGGACTACTCAATGCCATACAACTTCTCAGGCAGAGTTAGAACCAGAACCCATGGCGTCAGAATCATAGGCCAGGCCAGTTTCTGGTTCCAGCCTGCAGCCGGGCGATGTTTGAGGCCTTGGCTGTTCCCTCCCTGACCCTTGCCCTTGTCTGCTGTGTGTGTGAGTGGGGGCTTCTCCCCATACCAGTCCTTCTCCTCCCCAGGTCTGAAGGTCATTGTTGGGGCCTTGCTGCGCTCTGTGAAGAAGCTTGTTGACGTGATGATCCTGACTCTCTTTTGCCTCAGCATCTTCACCCTGGTAGGTCAGCAGCTCTTCATGGGAAGTCTGAACCAGAGATGTCTCCATAATGACTGTAGGAATATCGATAACCCTGATGGTAAATATTCCACCTTTCACGCCTTGGTCTGTGCATGGTTAACTTTTATTGTCATCACTCATACTATCTATAGATCTGCATTACAGAGTCTCTTAGGAGCAAGGATGACTTCATCCATCCAGAGTTCTCGTGCAGGCAGATGCATTCTTAGAGAACTGCCTCGTTCTTTGGGTTTCCATGGAGAAGGCAAAGCCTGCAGCCAAATCCACACAAGTGATGTCAGCTCCTATCTCTTCCCCTATGGATCTGCCTGATCCTTTGTCATGTTTTGCAGAAGTCTACAGAACGCCTGCATTTGTCCAGCAACTTCCCAGCCCTCCTCCTTGGGTATTTTCTCCAATGATATCACTTCTTTTCCTGTTGCATCCTCTCCACACTGAAGTCAACCCTACAGCAATTTCATGTGTCTGGGATCTCATGTGGCTAAGCCCTCTCCATGACTGTCTTGGGCTGAGTCTGTGTCCAACTTCCCTCAGGGCATGGCCTCTGGTGTAGTTTTATGCACTGAGGGGCCTCAGGGGCGTGGTGGGCTCGCTGCTTGCTCCTCCCCCTCCTTCTTCCTTCTTCCTTTCCCTCCTTTTCTCTTACTCCTTCCTGAGGGGTTAGGCTCTGGTTCCTCTCTGGCCATCCACTTTGATCATGTCAGAGGATTCCAAACCATTTGTTTCAAGCAAATCTGGCATAGTTGCTATTCTCTTTCCTTTCAGGTTTGTTTTTTTAATCTGAATTTATGATTCTTTCCTTCTCAGACAGTTGCTTTGAAAAGAAAAATTCCTCTGAATTCAGAATGTGTGGCATCTGGATGGGTAACAGGTAAGAGGTTCATATCTCCGTTTTTCTCCCAAGCACAGCACCGGTGGACCTTTTGGGGTAATGTGGCAAACAGTACTGATTATTTCATGTGTTTAGGCAAGTTTAGACATGCATTATTAAGTTATTAATAATTCATTATTATAATTATTAATAATAAAATTAATCCATTAATTTAAAAATTAATAGTAAAATGATACACTTAATTATAATTAATATTATAATAATTATTTCCAAGTGTTTAGAGCAGCTTTCTCCCCCAAGTCGTGTTGAATTTATAGCTGAAGAAACCTACTGAAAATGTGATATTTTGACTTTGTGGAATGGGTATTCAAGACTTTCAAAGGGTAGGAAGAATGTTATGACTGAGAGCCCCGTGGAGTCCTTATTTCCTGTCCAGTGGCATGGACCTGATGCAAGACTATCTGAATGTCTTCCTCTGTTTGCTCATGTGTTGATCACCACTGCCTCTAATTTCATATACAGTTGTATGTGTGTTCATACACACTCACCCTAGAGACTTAGAGCTCTCTGGCCCTTTAGGGATACCCTTCTTTCTTCCAGAGTATCAGTGCTCTCTGTGGTGAGAAATTCAATTCGGGATGATTTAATGAGTGTATTTCAAATTAAGATAATATGCTAGTCACTCTGATAAAATAGGCTAAATTTGTTTCTCAATAACAAATATGTATCAAAGGCTAATAGCATGCCAAATTCTGTGCTAGCCCCAAAGAATGCAAATATGAACTAGAGATCACTTTCCTCTTGAATCTGGCATCTCACAGGAAGGAGAGAAAGTGTGTTTGACTCCTTGAAAGTGTGATGAGTGTTTTGAGAGAGAGATGTAGGTACTGAGAGAAATTGAACAGAGGGTATAACCCTGTCTGTAAAATGAGGGAAGTGTCCTCTAATGCCACCTGGGTGGTCATAGGTTCAGATTTAGTCAAACTCACAAGACATCATAGACTTTATTCTAATAAAAGGTTTACTGAGTTCTCTAAAATGATCTCCAACAGGACACACTGCATCCACAGTGCTTTCATTTAATGAGGGGACCAACAGCTGTCACATACAGTGCTTCCTTTACCCCACGCGGGCAGGTACAGTTACTGTAGGCAAAATCCAAGGTGGCGTCGGCCACTTGGACACATAGACACAGTAGCCTTGGCTTCTAACTGGTCCTTATCGTGTCCTCATCTCTCTAAGCTTGTGTACCAATCATAGCTCTCTAGTCTGGGTGTAGTCTCAAAGCTCAGGAGTTTTATAGAAGACCAACTCCTAGTACATGACCTTCCCCATTGATCATAACAGTAGTTTCCAAGGAGATGGCAGGTCTAAGGTCACTTTCATAGGCAGCTCTCTGTCCAGGGCTGATGCCTCGTTTTCAGCCTTTACTTGCTGCCTCCTTGCCTGAGAACCAACTGACTGGTGACCACAATGTGGATCTAAAGCATGAATAGGAGTTTCTGGTAGGTGAGGATACAGAGTGAACAATTTCAGTCTATAGAATAGTAAGGGGGGAGGCTTTGGGCCTGAGGGCATGAGCTCAGGGGCAGTAAGAAGCCCAGCAGCTTGTGAAGCAGAGGCAGGAGACAAGAACTAACACTACCTGGGGTAGCCCATCAGTGCCAAGGATTTTGACATTGATCACAAAGGAAACAAGACCTGAGCAGATTAGTTGTTTGTAAAAGTCACTACAGATGCTATGTGGAGAATGGATGCGTAGAGCAGATGAGGCAGCCACTTAGAAGACTAGGTTGATACACATGAAAGTCACAAAGCAGTGCAGGGGAGATGATGAGAAAGGGATGGATGGATTCCAAAGACATTTAGGAGACCAAAAGAACAAGATTGTGACTTGAAGAAGGGGGTTGACATGTACACTGTGCACGAGTGTATGTGTGGTAGGGTGGTGGGATGTGTTGAGGGGAGAAAACTGTTAGAGGTGTTTCTCTTGCTTCCAGGGTGAATGACTGGTGATGTTTTTGCCGAGATGGGACCACTGGAGGAGAGACTTAATTACCTGTATATGTTGACAGGAAGGCATATCTAGACAGAGGGATATTGGACAAAACAAGCTAATATCTTGAATGGTGACCAGGAAGTAAGATAAATCAAGTATGTTAGGTTCAGCCCCAGTAGGTTCCTGGAAGATAAGGGCGCTGGGACTTCACAGGGTTTCACCGAGGTCTGGTGGGGAAGAGGGCACAATGGATGTCTTCCTTCTGAGTCGCCCTAATGCAAAGCCTACCACTCACTGAGTCCTACTCTGCCCACCAAGCAAACTCCCAATCAACTTGTCAGGACCTCTGATTAAATGTGACTGAACAGCCCAGGCTCACCAGGTAGCTGAAGAAAGTCTTTGGCATAAAGGGGGCCGAGATAAAGAAACAGGAAAAATGAACATTGTCATAGTTCAGGCAGCTATACAAAATACTGTAGACTGGGTGACTTATAAATAACAGAAACTTACTTCTCACAGCTCCGGAGGCTGGATGTCCAAGATAAGGGCACCCGCTTGGCTGGGTTCTAATGAGGGCCCTCTTTTTGGCTGTAGGTGGCAGTCTTCTCTGTTGTGTCCTCCCATGGCAGAAAGGGAGCTCTCTGGGGTCTCTTTTATGAGGGTGCAAATCCCATTAGGAGGGCTCCACCCTCCCACCCTAATCACTACCCACAGGGCCCACCTCCCAACAGCATCACATTGGAGATTAGGATTGCAACTCAAAAACTTCAGGAAGACCCAAAAATTCAGGCCATAAGAACCGTGGACAAAACAACAGTTCAGAGAGAACCAAAAAGGACTTTTAAAACGTTAAATAGGGTCCTCAGGGAATTAAGAGAGATATTGTATGCATAAAAACAAAAGTAGCTCCTTATGAAAAACGAATAGTCACAAAGCGAGAGAGATTTTTTTTTTTTTGGTAACATGATTACAAAATATCAATAATAGAATTAAAAGGTCAAGTAAAGGAAATAGTCCAGAAAGTAGCAACAAAAGACAGAGACAGAAAATATGAGAATAAATATCAAACCAGAAGTTCCAACTTTTGACTAGAAATTCCTGAAATAGGGCACAGAAAAAACAAAAGGGAGAAAACTAGCAATGCCACAAGACAGAGAATTTTCCTGAGCTTAAGGATGCAAGTCCCTCAGCATCCCACAAGGGGCCCAACACAATGAGTGAAGAAGGTCCATGCCAAGTGCATTATTGTGGACTTTTGGGGAAAAGATTCTAAAACCAAAGAGAAAAAGGTCACCCACAAAGGAACAAAAATCAAAATGGCGTCAGAATTCTCAACAGCGACACAGGATGATAACTACACAGTGCCTTCATATTTCTAAGGAAAAATTATTTTCAAACCAGATTTCTACTTCTGGCCAATCAATCAGCTGTGAAGGTAGAATAAAGATATACTCACATATGCAAAGATCACCCAGTCTTCTTAAGAAGCCACTTGAGATTTGTTCCAGAAAAATGAGAAAGTAAAACTTGGAAAAAGCAACACACAAGAGCCAAGGAAAAAATGTATCCAACCCCAGAGAGCCATTGACACAGGCCACAGTATTTTTTGAAAAGAGGGATATAAGTAGTGATAAGTGGGATGGGATGTTGAGGAGCTAACTTTCATCTTAGCAAGAACTTAATCACCAAGGACTAAAGTTGGTATATATCAGCATAAATGTTATCTTTAAAGATATGGACATAAAAGAGTTGAAAGTTGTTGACTTGGCAGTGTGTAAATGATGATTAAAGAATGATGGAATGGTTTTCATTACAAGCCTCTTGGTGCCACATGATTTTTAAACCACATGCATGTATTACTTTGATCAAAATGGTATATTTATTAAAAATGAAGAAAGTACCTACCCTTAGTATTATCTGATAGATGCACTTAAAGATGTGTGCTTTGGTGATGTGGGCAAAGACCTATGTGCAAGAGATCTACTGTTTGTAAAGTAAGACCCAAATGGTAATGAGAACAAAAGACTGTTAACAACTGAAACCCTAAATCTTCACCACTAGCAGAGCAATTAAATAAATCATAGAACTATAAGACATGAAAAGAAATACTTCCTTGTATGCTTGTGTGGAAAGACCTCCAAGCTATATTGTTCCATGATAAAAGCAAGGCGCAAGAGAATAGTCAAAGAACAATCCCATATATGTATTGTAAAAGATGTGTACTGGTGCATATGTGCTTCTCTTGCCCTTTATTACCACTAATTGTTCACTGTATCACGGCACTTAATTTTTAATGAAAAACTGCTAATATGAGCTTACTAATCAATCCATCTGAAAAGAGTCAGTGAGTGCCCTCAGTAAGGGATAGGCTGGAAGGCTTGGCAGGTGGGGCATGGCCCCTGTATAAAGAGTCTGCACCCAGGACTTTCCCTTATGAGCCCGTGGCCCTCAGAAGAGCTGGTGCCTTGGCTGGGATGGGTGGGGGTGGGAGGGAAGCCAGCCTGCCGGGAACGTAATTCCTCCTCTATTCCGTTGTTTCCATCTAGCGCCTGTTCTGAAAATTTTCAGTGCACACACACCAAAAGGAATCCTGACTATAATTATACCAATTTTGACAACTTTGGCTGGTCTTTTCTTGCCATGTTTCGGCTTATGACCCAAGATTCCTGGGAGAAGCTTTATCAACAGGTTGTCTAATTATTCTCTCTCGTTCTTCTTCCGCCTCTCTCCTTCCACCCTCCCCCCCACTCCTTCCAACTCTCTATCGCTCATCTGTCTTTGATTTATTCATAACTTATCATCTGCCCTCCTCCTTTGTCATCTGTTCATCATCCTCAATAGTTGTACTGTTAAATTCTACCTTAGATAGTCTGTTAGAAACATAAAAAAACATCTCCTCTTCCTAGAAATGTTAGCCCTCTCCGGATTCCACCACCAGTGCTTCAGTTTTCACGAAGCATTCCTTTCTCTCCTGGCTTCTAAATTCTAAAATGCAACTACCCTTGAGAAAGTCATAACAAAGTACCATGTCTTAAGTGGGAATATAGAGATGGCATCTGCTCACTGATGGGCATCAAGAGTCCCTGGGTGATGGGAGGCTATAGACGAGGAGGAGGACTGATTGCTACTGTATCACGTCTGCTTGAGGTGACGGTACCCCCTCTGTAGAAAAAGGTTTTAGAGGCAAATGTGTGCTCTGTCCTTTGCAGACCTTGCGTACCTCAGGGCTCTACTCAGTTTTCTTCTTTGTGGTGGTCATCTTCCTGGGCTCTTTCTACCTGATGAACTTAACCCTGGCTGTTGTCACCATGGCTTATGAGGAACAGAACAGAAATGTAGCTGCTGAGACAGAGGCCAAGGAGAAGATGTTCCAGGAAGCCCAGCGGCTGCTGAAGGAGGAGAAGGAGGTAGGGGCATGCAGTGTCAGAGAGTGGGGTCTGCTTGGGTGGCGGGGGGAACTGCAGAGGCCATGAGACCTGGTCTCAGAGCTTTCTCTGCTGGTGCTTTTCTGGGAACTGAAGCCCTGTGAAGACTGGCTCTGCTGCTGTCTCTCACTACAAAGTCCAGGCATAGAGCTCTTAAGAACCGGGAACCCTAGATTTTCTGAAATCCGGGCCTTCTAGGACAGACCCCAGACTGCTGGCTAGAGGATAAAATGTACATATATGTAAACTAAGGCTCTGCTCCAGGATTTCTTACGGGAATCTGGAGATGTATGCGTGCAGGGCCTTTGCTTGGCAGGGTTTGGGAAAGCAGTAATGGTGTTCTACCATTAAAGACAATAGCTGAGATCACCTCTCCCTTCTTGAAATTCCTGTCGTATTTATAGTCCATTCTCATTGTTTCCTTGGTATCATTTTCCCAATTCTAAGATTTCAGGAACATGTTTTATGCTCTTTCTCATCCTGCACAGAGATTTGTCAGTGGGGAGCCCATCCTGTTTAATACCTGCATCATCAGGCACAAATATTTATTGAGTGCCTAGCACATACTGGACTCTGTGCTCAGAGTTAGTGATAGAGATATGAAAGAGTTAACCTTGCCTTTGAGGCTGCAGTTTCTGTGGATAAACAAACAGGATATGTGCCTCTGATAAATAATAACAAAGCTAGCATATTCCAAGTACATGATGAACAATCTAAATGGTATGATGCTTCCAGAAGAGAGGAGAGAACACTTGTGAAGTTTGGGTCATTTGCAGTGTTTTATGGGGAGGTATAATGTGTTTATGAATTGCTTTTGTTCACTTTCTAAGGCTCTGGTTGCCATGGGAATTGACAGAAGTTCACTTAATTCCCTTGAAGCATCATCTTTTTCCCCAAAGAAGAGAAAGCTTTTTGGTAAAAGGAAAAGAAAGTCCTTTCTTTTGAGAGACTCTGGGAAAGACCAGCCTCCAGGATCAGATTCTGATGAAGATTCCACAAAAAAGGCAAGTTTTGACCCAGAAATTAATGATACTATAGTACTGTTAGGGGAACAGGTCAAGTTGTCAGTCTAATTGAAAGGATCGATTCATTCATTTATTCATTTATCCATTTGTCCATTTGTGCCTACTTGCCTACATCCATGTATCTAGTCAATGCCCCATTTATTTACAAGCATCTATTTGAAGTGTTGACCGTGTTTTCTATCTGCTTGGCACTGGGATAGGTCCTGGGGATGCATGAGATGTAAGAAACAGACAACTAATGATGAAGACACACTGACAAGGAGGCAGTTACTGTTCAGTGTGATTACTGACATGATGATCGCTATGGGAGAGCAGAGGAGAGGCAGTGTCTTAGTGGGGGTTCCCTCCAAAGGAAACCCAGAGACATTAGAGCACAAGTAGATTATTCAGGAAGTGATCCCAGGAAGCACCAAGAGGAGAGGGAAGAATGGATACATGGAAGAGCAGGTGGCCAATTAAGGTTCCTTTTCAAGCCAGTGACCACTGAAGGTGGTTGGAGTTTAATCTCCATGGAGTGAGGGCACTAGAGTATTTATACACCAACTTTGCTCCATCACTGGTTCCAGACTGCTGGGTTCTGGACATAATCATTTTCCTGGGTTTTTTGACTTGGAGTGCATTAGGGAAGAGGGTGATCAAGTCGCCAGGGAAAGCCTCAGGTAGGACCCAGGGACATACAGATTCAGCCAACAGCAGCATCTGCTTCAGACAACCAACCCAGACTTGTGGGAGTGGGAAAAGAGCCATGGACTGGAAGCAGTGTCTGTGCCGAGAGGGTGAATTAATGTTTCATCCTTTAGTAAAAAGTGAATGGAGTCCCATAGGTAGAGGGAACAGCACATACGAAGGCCTGGAGGCAAAGGAGAGCAGGAGAACACGATCCAGTGGAACACTTGGGAGTGTGTGTGTACACGCACATGTGTGTATGTGGTGAAGCTGGAGGGTGGGTCGTGAGAGACTATAGCAGTAAGATGGGGTCATCACAAAAGGCCTTGAAGCCAGCTCAGGGGTTTCACCCTTTACTCAGAGAGCAAGGGCTAGGCAGTTTTGAAAGGTTTTAAGCAAAAGAGTGACAACCAGATTGACAGTTTTGAAATCCTAGATGCATTGAAGAGACGGGGCAGGAGTAGGACAGAATTGGAGGCGACCAATTAAGAAGCTGCGACAGTAATCAAAGAGGCGCAGGGGCTTCAACTGTGGTTAGGGCAGGAGGATGAAGAGAGAATAACAGGGTGCAGTGATCTCCAGAAGATAAGACTCAGCAGTCGACTAGACGTACGGGGTGGGGAAGATGCCCGGTTGATGGCTTGGGTAGCCAACTTGCTAGAGGGTAGTCTACTGAGACAGGGAAGGAACATGTCTTGGTGGTGGGGAAGAAGGAGAGTTCAGTTTTGAACGTGGCAAGTTTGAAATGCCTGTGGGGCATACTAGCAGGGATATTGAGTTAGGGCATAGGATATGCAGAAATGAAGCTATGGGGAGATGTGCGGTAGGAAAAAAAGCCCCCCCCCACCTTTTTTTAATCAATGAGGTGGGGGATGTTCAAACATGTTTTAATTGTGGAGAGAAACTTCAGAGGAGAGGAAAATTTTGAAGATACAGACCATGGAATAATGACTAGAACCACTTTCCTGAGATGGAAGGAAGAGGTGAAGTGGTCAGAAGGGGGCTGTGCACACCTGAGGGTGGGGTGGGGAAAGGGGGTCTGGGAGTCTTTGCAGAAGTAGGTGGACAGACCTCATTCACTGCTGTGAGCAGCTCTCTGTTGGAATGACAGGGACAGATCTCTCGGTTTGGAGACTTCTTTAATGTCAGGTCATAGCATATTGAAGAACCTGCAAGTGTTTTTTAATATTTTGAGGGCTTTTCCTCATTTCACAAAACAAAAGGCCAAGAACAGACAGTTAATAAGAAGTCTTTTCCCTAAACCAAAAGAGAACTGCTATAGAAAGACTATAGATTGCCTTTAAAATAGCTTATCACAAGGGATAGTTCCCCCTGGGGCCCTGGTTGGTCAGAACTTTGGGGAAATAAGGCATTGTGGATAGTTTTCTAGGTATCTGGAGATTTATGTCTTTTCACCTCCAGAGACTTTAGAATTGGAGGTAAGGTGAGAGTCAAGCTCCTGGGCACAGCCTGAAGGAGTGCTTGAGGTTTAGTATATAGAAGTTGTTGTATGTACTTTGGCTGTTCTTTTTAAGTTACTGACTGTTTTCAAATCAGTTTAGGCGGCCATTCAGGGCACTTCACCATCTGGCCCCAGTCCACCCTTCTAAATGTATCCCCCACTTCTGCCACTCAAAAACGTTGTTTCTAAATTCAACTTTTTATTGCTTTTGTACCCTGAACTGTTGCTCATTCGTTTTTATAAAATTTTGCTTGCTCTTTGTTGACAATGAATAAATCACAGAGAAAGAAAATTTTCTGTAGCTGGGACCCTGAAAATGTGCATGCATAAGAAATATGAGTGGTCAAACTATATTGTACTTATCTACTAAATATGAAAGACAAAAACTGAACCTCCAGTGTGCCATGAAATGGGAGTGAGTGGACCTATATAAGATATGAAGTGTCTTTGAGGCATGTGGCATTGAAACAAAGTAGCCTGTGAAGTTTTGAGGAGAGGCAGCCTCTTTGCTCTGAAGGTCCATCATGCCTGCCTTCTCTTACAGCCACACATCCTAGAGCAAACCAAACGACTATCCCAGAATCTGTCAGTGGATTACTTCGATGAGCATGGGGACCCCTTCCAAAGACAGAGGGCCCTGAGCGCCGTCAGCATCCTCACCATCACCGTACAGGGTAAGCTCTGCCTCCCAGCCCCAGGGAGAGCTGAACTGCAGTGATGTCCCTCCATTCTCCTCCCCCAGAAGCCCTCTGAAGCCCCCTGTATTTCTTGCAGAGTCACTTCTTGTGCCTCATTGGAGCGTGTGAGCTAAGTGACTCGGAAGAAGTGGGCCCACCCTGAGTTGGCCCTTGGGTAGTGGTGCGAACTGGCTAGCCTTGTGATGGGACTTGGGAGCAAGAGTACAGACAGGACCTCCCAATCAGGCCAGGCAGTCACAGTCACATGAGGTTGCAGTGACAATGATAGTGACCAAAGAAGAGAAGACACAGAAGTTTCCAGTAGGTGACAGTTGTATTTGAGGTTAGAGTTAGGAATCTGGCATGGACAATGGAAGATCTATGTAGATAGGCTGGAACCATCTGATGGACCTTATTAACAGCAGGTAACCAGGACCCAACTAAGGGGTTGGGTTCAAAGGCAGGACTCAAGTCCTTACAAGGGTGGGGTCAGATTGATCCTTAACACTTTTGAGCCTGTTTTATCAACTCATTTGGCTGGCATGAGTCCCTGAAATGGTGCCAGGGAAATCAGGGGTCCAGCAGCCTTATGACCTGATCTCAACCAGCTGGAGAGGACATTTTCTTTCAATGCATGTAGATGCCCCTGCCTGAATACCTCTCCTTCCCTTGAGACCTGGTAGCTCTATGTGACTCTGTTACAGCTGTCACCATGGTCTGCCTTGAATGAACATAACTTGAGCTTATATTTCTCTCTCTCATGGGTTCACATCCAGTGTTGGCTTCCATATCTGTATCTCTAGCCATGCAGCCCAGCTCCCAGATGCTAAATACAAGTATAAAGACTAGATGTACATGGCTATACCACATGGAAGTTGCATATGGGAAACCTTTCCAGCTACACCCATCAGTGCCCTTCTTGGCTAATCAGGTTGTTCATAGGAGACCCTAGGGAAGTGGGAGGAAGGAATGCACTCAGGCCAATAGCAGTCGGATGGATTCAGATCTAACTACTCAACTGCTCTTTCACGTTCTCCTTCTCCAGAACAAGAAAAATCACAGGAGCCTTGCCTCCCATGTGGGGGAAACCTGGCATCCAAATACCTCGTATGGAACTGTAGCCCCCAGTGGGTGTGCGTTAAGAAGGCCCTGAGAACCGTGATGACTGACCCATTTACTGAGCTGGCCATCACCATCTGTATCATCATCAACACTATCTTCTTGGCCATGGATCATTACAACATGCACCGGAGTTTTGATTCTATGTTGCATATAGGGAATTTGGTAACTTTAGGCTTTTTAAAATATAAAAATATTTCAAACTGTGAGTTATAATTCTTTCAGAGTCTAAACATGTTGTGAGTGGCCTAACCTAGCCTAGGTCTTTGGTCCCATTAAGGAGAATTGAGGGAGAAGATAACTGTTAGGATTTTGTTTTTACCCAGTTCAGTAATTTTCCATGGGCCCTGCTGGGGCGCATGGAAAACCAAGTTGGCTCTCTGGTATGCTAAGGCATCTCTTTAGTCATCCAGTGGGAAGCAGGAAGCCAGCAGACATCTTAAAAGTTCAGCCATTTGGGATGATGATCAAGAAAACATTAACCATATCCAGAGACCCTGGTAATGTGTCCCATGGTCCCTGGTGATATGGATGACATCATTTGTCACAAAATAATGTGACTGCCATTACTAGCTATTATTCCTCCTGGAAAGATGGGTCAGGGCCTGGCAGCTGTGGGAGGCGTACTTTCCCAGGAGGAATTGTGCAGAGCTTATGGAGTGGTAGTGGGGCCTCCAGACTTCAGCCTGCTTCAGTATGTTTCTCATTGGATGGATCTAGTCCCAGTTAAATTGGGAAAACTAAGATAGGAGAGCAGACTTCCCATGAGCTGTTCTATTTATTGTTCCTGGAGAAGGCATTCCCCGCCCCCCCTGCTGAGCATTAATTAGTCTCCCAAATATCAGAAATAACAAAAAATTACCCACTGAATGTTCTACCTTAATTAGCCAATGAGTTAATCTTACCAGAATATCTAACCATTTATTCTTAAAGTTTTATTTTATTTTTTCAACATAAGAAGCAATACACGCTTTTTTTAATTTTAAAAATAAGGAAAAGTACAAATAAGAGAAATACAAAGAACTCATTTCCTATGGTCCTATTAGCAAAGATGATCATTTTTAGCATTGCAGAGGATCTCTAGTCAATGTATACGCATGTATTTTTTAATTAATTAACCCACTATACCTATTGAATCAGAAGCTGGTTCACAGAGCTGCTTCTATGCATCAGGTTGAGGTTACCCTCAGTTCCATGTCCCTCTCAGGAGGTGCAGGGATACAGCGGGACCACAGTGCAAGGCCAGAGTGGTTCTCCTTACAGACAGTCTGCACTTAAGTTTCTTTCCCCAGACTGCCCTTGGGAAGAAATGCTCTGTAGGTGTGTGTGGATCAGATTAGATTTCATGCTGCATGACGAACCTAACACACACGGTACCTTCTAACAGGCTGGTATCTTCTGGGCTCCAGGCCATGGTATTCAGCTGTTTCCTGATGATGTATTCCAGAAATGGGTTGACAGTGTTGTTTCCCTTGAAGACAGAAAGCTGTGGCTGCAGGTTCCTCCCTCAGCAGAGTCAGCAGACCCATCTTTCAGCACCTCCTGGTAGATGGAGTTATTAGATAAGTTCCAGAGACTACCCAAGGAACCCAGAGTCATGCCCCTAGGCAGGGCTTCCCAGTTTGCAAAAGTGGTCTGTCCATCCCTTCATTTGCTGATCCAGCTGTGGGAAATGACAAAAGCCACCCTCTCAGATTTCCCACTGACTAGTTGTTCTGGGTGTTGAGGTGAAGCTGCATTTTGCAGTCAGAAGCTGGATAATTAAGTGACATTCTTCTTCACTCTCCCCAGAAGTGGTACAGAAGGAGGCACAGGGACATTGTTGGTGTCTGAGTTTACAGGGAGCAGCTATACCCCAGCCCCTGAAAACTGACGAGAAACAGGCAGAACTGGCCTTGTAGCCTGTGCTTCCATTCCATGTACCCCATTCCCTAAACACACACTACCTTGGGGCACCTGGGTGGCTCAGTTGGTTAAGCCGCTGCCTTTGGCTCAGGTCGTGATCCCAGAGTCCTGGGATAGAGCCCCGCATGGGGCTCCCTGCTCAGCGGGGAGTCTGCTTCTCCCTTTCACTCTGCCCCTCCTCCAGCTCATTCTCTCTCTCTCTCCCTCAAATAAATAAGTAAAATCTTTAAAAAAATAAATTAACACACAATACAAAGGTGGTAGTCATCTCGTCTACTGTACCCCCATAGCAGTGGTGGAGGGAGGCTTTGGAGCCTTGAGTTCCAAAGAACGCATCCAAACCTGCCTCCTCTGACAGGTGGACCAGGATTCAACTGGCCTGTGCAGTTCTGTGGGACTAGTATTGCTCGAATCAGGGGAGTACAGTGAGCTCCCAAGAAGCCATGAGTAGCAGTTGAATTGGATGGCAAAACCAGTGCTTCGAAGGCATGTAGGGTTTTGCCCTAAGGCTAGACACCTAAAGCCTGAAGGAGACAGGAGGGAGGAGGAGCTCAAAAGGGGGCGGGGATCAGTGCAGCACAATTAACTACAATAGGTAACACTGCGTGCTTTTAGGCACTGGTCGTGGCTCCTGGGCAGAGGTAGATAGCAATATTTAAAGGGAAAAGACAGACACAAGCTTTGGGTTTTTTTTGCCCCCTTGATTTCTATCTTGGATCTGTCTTTGCCTATCCTTTTTTAACTTGTGTCACTTTATTTTAGGGATTTTTAAAATGAATAGTAAGTCATCAAATTATTTATAAAAATGGATCATCTGTTACTTTTAATAAGGAGATTTTTTTTTTATTATGGAGATGTAAAAATCATTTCTGAGTTGTTTTTCTTTCCCAGAAGTATAGAGGAGAGTCTTATTACTGATGACCTTTTTATATTACCTGATTGTTTTCATACTCTTGTTTTCTCATATCTATTTAGTTGTGTCTCTGTCAGAATGTGCTATTTGCTATGAAGAAATGCTTTGTTTTATCTTCTCCAAAGATGTTGATGATAGAGTTAGTTTTGAATTTGGCTACCATTTATTCAACATTGTGCAATGTTTTTAAGCCTGTGTTTATCTAAGTTTCAAAGACAAAAACAAAAACACTTATTTGTGCCCATGGAAATCACATAGTTTAGCACTTTCTTAACTCTTGCCCTTCCTTTTAATTCTTTGGTATTTTGTTCTGGAATAATGAACCCTGCATTCTGTGGGTGAATTATAGGATTTAGGATTATATTCCAAATCACTAACCCTCCTTTCCACCTTAACCAACCTAGGGTTTATCCCAAGATATTCATCATACGGGGTAAGCCTATATACTGCGTTGTTTAAAGATGTTTTCCTGTTTCTAGCAGTGTTTTCCAATTCTTTGCTCTCGGCCCCCTTTAAGTGGTTTTTTTTTTTTTTTTTTTTTTTTTTTCCTGATCAAGGTGTTGAGATTGAGTGGTTAGGTGAACTCCTTCTGATTCTGCTTTATGGAGGATATTTATTGTCAGTTTTCAGAGCTGTTATATATCCTGCCCCTCCCCTCATTTGGGAGTGTTTATTGGCATTTTAAAGGGAACTTAGAGGAAGAACTGCTTGATACTTTCTATCACTCTGCCCTCTATCAAGAAGCCAGTTGTGCCTTGGGAAATAATATTTATTCTCCACCCTGATGTCTGTGAGCTTGGTAATATTGTAATGGGCACTATGATGGGGAGGGGGGAGAGCAGCAAAGTAAATAAAAATGCATTTTATTTCTTTGTAACCTTTGCAGTTCCCTTGGACCATTCTTAGAAGTGTATCTTCAAGGGGGGGTAGCTTCCGTTTCTCATTCTTCCCTGTCTCACTGTAGGTTTTCGCTGGCATTTTCATGGCAGAAATGTGCCTAAAAATTATTGCGCTTGATCCCTACAACTACTTTCGCCGAGGCTGGAACATTTTTGACAGCATTGTTGCTCTTCTGAGTTTTGCAGATGTGATGAACAGTACAGTTGCAGGGAAAAAAAAAAGCCTGCTGTTTTTCCGTCCCTTACGAGTGGTAAGGCCCTTACTGTTTTATTTTACTGAATACCTTAGCTGCCAGGATTGATGAGTCTCGACTGAGTTCAGTGGCTATTTTGCATCAAACTTTAACTCATCTTACCTTAACCTGAGAATCAAAACTGCGCTCCTCCTCCCACCCAGGTTTTGCAGACTCTCGGGAGTCCCGGGAGGTCTCCTCCCAGCTGAACCCCTGCCTCGCCCATCCCAAGATGACCCCTTAGGCAACCTGACTCAACATGGTATCTTCTGGTGTCAGGATTCTTCTTCTTGCTTAGTGTAGCCCCCTCCCATGATCTCTTCCCCACCACTTACCCCTGAGCTCTGAGCCAGGCACCGTCACATCTAGGCTTGCCAAGGGCGTGAAGACTGCAGAGTCCAGGAGGGGCCCGGGCACTGCTGGCAGGTGCTGTCTCAATAGGTTCCTCCTCACTGCTTCCAGTGCCACATTCCTGTCCTGTCATCTTTGCCCTCCACCTACTGACCATGGAGGCATTCTGGTGACCTTTGCAGAGGCACTTGAGAGGAGCTGACCTGAAGGAGCACTCAAAGACGAGGAAAGTACTGTCTCCAAGGAGTTTGCCATCTAGAGATGAGACGAGACAGGGCCAGAAATGAGGCAAAGTAGAGTGTGTGACAAACCCCGTGAGAGGTAGAGATGGAAAGCTACCGGGAAACCACATGTGACAGGGGGATTGGGAAGCCATAAAAGATGACCTTTGGTGTCCTTTCAGAGATTTACTTTTTCTTTTGGCAGGGATAAGATTTCTAAGCCTACAGAGTACAACATTTGTTTCAGTTACCTAAACATACATTTTATACTTGGGATATGTTAGGCGATCACACTGCTCAAAGTCAGACATTATTAACCAACTGAGCCACCCAGGCGCCCTTTTTTTTTTTTTTTTTAAAGATTTTATTTAAAGTCAGACATTATTAAGTTGCTCTCCTAAAGTTTCATTGGCACTCAGGTGAGCAAAATTACATTTGCTTCATGATTGTTTAGGCTTATTACAGCCATGCTCTGAGGGGAGGAACTCTGTGGCATTGTCTGTGTGTAACAGAACCGTGATTTCTCCCTGAGGTGCCCCAAGCTCCCTTCTGAGGACACAGTGCTGTTCCCTCTCTTGGGCCATAAGTCTTACTGACCTGCAGTATCTCCCCCAAAGAGTTGATACTTAACACCATTGTACTTTGGAGTGAAACAATTGGTTTACGCTGGAAGCTAATAGAAGAAATAACCTATGAAACTAGTTGTTGTGCTGTCTCACATAGGGTCTGTAAAATTCCATGGACAAAACTTCTTTTTGAAGAAAGTATGTGTGTGTGTTTTGAGTAGCTGATTGCTTTTTCTCTCCTGGGTATAAAACACTATATTTCTCTTATCATTGTTAGAAAGTTCAGATTCAAACTTATGACCTGAATTATATAATGCAGAAGTTAGCAATTTTTTTTCTATAAAAGGTCAGATGGTAAAATATTTGCAGTCTTACAAGCTGTATGGTCTCTGTTGAAATCACTCAACTCTGGTGTTGTAGCACAGAAGTAGCCATAGACATTTGAGAACAAATGGGTGTGGCTGTGTTCCAATAGAACTTTATGGATGCAAAAATTTGAACTTCATACAATTTTCACGTGTGATGAAATACCCTTCTTTCGATTATTTTTCAACCATTTAAAAATGTAAAACATTCTTACCCCTCAGGACATACAAAAACAGGCAATGGGCTGGTTTTTTGACCCTTGGTATATTATATAGGATTCCAAAACTTTCACTTTATGCAGTAAACACGTATGCTTAATTCCATCATCATGACTCCAAAGTCTTTATCATTTAGCAAAAATTAGAACAAAATATTTCCATTTTTTTTCTAAAGATTTTATTTATTTATTTGAGAGGGAGAGAATGAGAGATAGAGAGCACAAGAGGGAAGAGGGTCAGAGGGAGAAGCAGACTCCCTGCTGAGCAGGGGGCCCGATGCGGGACTCGATCCTGGGACTCCAGGATCATGACCTGAGCCGAAGGCAGTCACTTAACCAACTGAGCCACCCAGGCGCCCAAAATATTTCCATTTTTAAAACAAAAAAGTAGATATAGTTGTTATCATGGGCCAGGGAGTTGATGAATATGTTTAGGATGGATTTGACTTTGAAAAGATTTTTGAAAATCACAAATGCTGTGGTTTGGGAGCATGTCATTTACTATATAGCTGAGGAGATGGAATTTGTCTTTAACTGGCTCTTCTTCCATTTTTGCTTATTGTCTGTTTTTACAGCTGAGAGTCTTCAAGTTAGCCAAATCCTGGCCAACTTTAAACATACTGATAAAGATAATTGGCCACTCCGTTGGAGCCCTGGGAAACCTGACTGTGGTCCTGGCTATTGTGGTCTTTATTTTCTCAGTGGTTGGCATGCAGGTCTTTGGCTCTAAATTCAATTCTATAAAGAGCAATAAAACATCCTGTGGCCCTACAGCCCCATGTTTACGACGGTGGCACATGGGGGATTTCTACCATTCCTTTCTGGTGGTATTCCGTATCCTCTGTGGGGAATGGATTGAAAACATGTGGGAATGTATGCAAGAAACAAATCAAGCACTGTGCATTGTCGTCTTTCTGTCAATCATGGTGATAGGAAAACTTGTGGTGAGTGTCTTCGATTTTTTAAAAATATATGGACTGCACAAATGTATTAGCTTCTTTTGCAACACTTCACTGGTAATTATGATTCTAAATATAATATTATACATTTAATGTTTTATGATATTAAAAATCTGCGTTTGAATTTGACTTGAGGAAATTATAAAAAGCATGAAACAAAACCTCCTTTTCACATAGTGCTCATATTAACTGATGACCCAATATCTATTTTATACCAGGTGATTATTCTAAGATAATTGTATTCTCTTTGTTGGTGAATGGTTGACGTAGGGGTTTGTGACTTAATTTGGTCAATAAGTTATAAAGAGGCATCTAGTGAGAAGGTTTCTTGTTCTTAAAAAAAAAGAAGGGAGGAGCTAAAAAAAATGGTCCTTTTATTTTCTCTGGGCCTTTTTATGACCATGATTCCTGGTAGAACTGCAAACATTATGCAAGCATGAGAAGAACTAGCCTAAGACAAAGCCAGCACTGAGGAAGATAGAGGAAAGAGGGGGAACAGACCGATCTTCATGTCATAATTCGTCCTTCTGTTTTATTTTCAAACTTCCTAAGTTACATTTTCTTATTGTGTAAGTTGCTTTGAGTCTGTCACTTGCAGCTGGAAACATAGATATTATTAGCTAATTGGGTACCCAGTAAGGGTATGAAAAGGCAGAAGACACACAGGGTACCTGAGCGCAAGGTCTTAAGAATCAAGTTGGGGCTATCGTGCAAATATACTGAACCGTCCACACGCACACAATGGCTTTATCCTATGTGCCTGATCAGCAATGTTAGATAGATAGTAAGTGGTACAAAAGTTCAGAAGAGCAGAATATAACCAATGGGAGTGGGAAGAAAATGTTGACAAAGGATGCGTGGAAGATACAGTACTTGAGAAGGGCACTAAAGAGGCAAGGAGGACTTGGCAAACAGAGGAAAGCTTGAGCAGAGGTCCACAGCTGGAATTCTTGTGGTGAAGCTGTGGGAGAGTGACTAGACCCATTCACACTCATAAGACACTCCTCCCCGAAGCTGTATATTTTTGAGCTGGTGACAGCCACAAACAAAGGAGTTTGAGGAGATGAAGATGATGAATTGGAGGGTGTGTAAATGTAAGCAAAAAAACCCAAGTAGGATGCTGATGAGATGATCTGAATTTAAAGTGATCCATGCTTCAACAGAAGAGTTGCAGATTCGATCCAAACCCCTCCAGTTCAGCTCCAATACTTTGTTGTGGTTTGGGCAACAGGACCTAAAGAGCCTGCACAAAGCACATCATGTCTCAAACTGTACCAACAGGGGAGGACCCCATGGCAGTATTAGACATCAGACCCATATCCCATTCCAGCAAAGCCACGCTCACTATTCAACTGATCCTCAAAGAATATACATTTTTTATTTTGCTGGTGATCACACAGTTCTGCTTTACCCTGGCCAGAGTTTACAACACCTGTTGCTTGTATGTAGACAAACTGGTCTTGGCTGTTGGCGCTCTTTCACTTCAGTTTTTCTTTCATCTTATCTTGCTGCCTTCCTCGATCTTGTCTCCTTTTATTCATTTTATAAATGAACTTTCTCATGTACATGATCTCATGTGACTTAGTTTTGGGTCTTGGGGGAAAGTTGTTCTGGAAACCCACTGTATCTTTCCCTCTGCTAAACTTTCCATTCTCCTTGTGTGTTCCCCCTCCACCCCACCACAGGTGCTCAACCTCTTCATTGCCTTGCTGCTCAATTCCTTCAGCAATGAGGAGAGAGATGGAAACTTGGATGGAGAGTCCAAAAAAACCAAAGTCCAGTTAGCCCTGGGTCGGTTCCGCCGTGCTTTTTGCTTCGTAATACATACTCTTCAGCATTTTTGTCACAAGTGGTGCAGGAGTCAAAACTTACCAAGGCAAAAAGAGGGGACAGGAGGCCCTGCTGCCAAAAGCAAAGACATCATTCCACTGGTTACAGAGATGAAAAAGGGCCCAGAGACGAGGGAGCAGCATGACCGGACCTGGTTGGCCCCACTCGCAGAGGAAGAGGATGGTTTTGAATCTCCTGGTGAAAATAATGCACAGCGGGCCACACAACTTGAGGCTGGAAAACAGGTATGAAGTTTCATACATAGACATGGAGGTCATAGGAAGCCAGAGCTACCACGAGACACTGGTTGCCTGCCCTCTTCTGAGCACCAGGCAGGGAAAATAAGGGTACACAATGTGGAGGCTGCCCTTCAGTACTCACGTGCATATCCCAGTGCTGGTTCTAATCATGGTCCTGCACATATGGAGGTGGGAGATGGCAGAGGCTTTCAGAGGGGAGCGAGATCAGAGTGGGCCAGGGCAACAGGGGAGTCGAGTGACTTTGTTTGAGCCCTAAAAGAAGTATAAAGTTTAGACTAGCTGAAAGGCGAGGAAAGTGAACGGAACAGCACAGAAAAGGAGACAGTGGTGGGAAGAAACTCAGCCTCTGAAGGGACCAGTGGATGAGGCGTGGTGAGAGATGAGAGCTGTCAGGGAGTGGCGGTGTGATAGACACCCCAAATTAACAGCTACAGACTTCATTCTGTCTGTATACTCCTGCGTTTTCCACAATGGTTGTAACATATTGCACTCCCCCCGCAATAATTTTAATCATTCTAATGGGTCTGTGGTGGTGACTTGTTGTGGTTTCAAGTTTTATTTCACTGATAAATAATGATGTTGCCTAATGTATCTTCCTTGGTAAAGTGTCCATTGCCCATTTTTATTGAGAGATTTCTTATGATTGAGGTGTAAGAGTTTATTACATATTTTGATACATATCCTTTGGTATGTGCACCGCACATATTTTCTAACTGTGGCTTATCTTTTACATTCTTAATGGTATCCTAATGAGCAGAACTTTTCAATTTTGGTGAAATATAATTTATCAATATTATTCCTATGGTTCATGTGTTTTGTTTCCATTCTAAGAAATCTTTGTATAATCCAAAACTGCAAAGGTTTTCTCATATGTTTTCTTTGAGAATTTTATAGGTTTACCTCTCAGAATCAAGTCCATGATGCACTTCCATTTAATTCAATGAGTTGTGTCATTTTTTCCCCTGTATATATAGCTAAGTGATTCTAGTATTATATATTGAAACGACTGTTCTTATGCCACTGAATCAACTTGATATGTTTGTCAGAATCAAATTGGCTATATCTTATCTATTTATATTATCTATCTATATCATCTATATCTATCTATCTATCTATCTATTTACCTATCGGGACTTTTTCTGGATTCTTAATTCTGTTTCATTGAATCTGTATATCTATTTTATACCAATACCACACTGTCTTGATTACTGTAGCTTTATAATAAGTTTTGAAAGCACGGTGTATAATTTGTTCTTTATCAAACTTGTTTTGGCTATTTTAGGCCCTTTACATTTCTTTATGCATTTTAGAATCAGTATGTTACCTTTCCATAAAAAAGATTGTTAGGATTTTGTTTGGTGTTGCACTGACTATTTTGTAAATAATTGGTATCTTCACAACATTGAGTCTTCTGATTCATAAACACGTATTTTTCTCCACTTATTTAGATCTTTTTAATTTTTCTTAGCAATGTTTTGTAGTTTTCAGTGTATAAGTGTTGGCATATTTGGTTACATTTATCCCTAAGAATTTAATATTTTTATCCTATTGTAATTGTAATTTTTAAATTTTCAGTTTCCAAATATTCATTATTAGTACATAGAAATGAATGGGTTTTTGTTTTTTGACTTTGTATCCTGCAATGTTGGTAAACCAACTTATTAATTCCAATAGCTTTTTTGTAGATTCCTTAGAATTTTCTACACATGTAATTATTTCATCTATAAATAAAAACAGATTTTTTTTTTTAATTTGTATGGGTTTTTTTTTTTTCTTACATTGGTTAGGACCGAAATTTCTTATAATGTTGAATAGGAATCATGAGAGTGTATTCCTTGCCTTGCTCTTTATCTTAGGGGGAAACATAAAAACTTTCCCCATTAAGTAAGAACTTAGTTGAGGAAGTTCCCTTTATTCCCAGTTTGCTAGGAAGTTTTCTTTTTCTTTTTTTTATAATTTTTTTTAATAATTTTTTTTTAAGATTTTATTATTTGACAGAGAGAGACACAGCGAGAGAGGGAACACAAGCAGGGGGAATGGGAGAGGGAGAAGCAGGCTTCCCACGGAGCAGGGAGCCTGATGTGGGACTTGATCCCAGGACTCTGGGATCAAGACCTGAGCCGAAGGCAGACGCTTAACGACTGAGCCACCCAGGCGCCCCAGGAAGTTTTATTTTTCTTCTAAATTATGAATATATATTGATTTTTCTGAAATGCATCTCCTAAATTTATTGGGATAATCATATCATTTATTTTGAATGTTAAATCACTTATGCATTCCTTGGATTATCCCTATTTGGCCATGGTATATTATCCTTTTATATATATTTGGATCCAACTTGCTGATATTTCATTAAAGATTTCGCACCCCTAGGTTTTTCCCTTATAATGTGTCTGCCTTGTTTTGGTATCAGGTTAATATGGGCCTCATTAAATGAGTCGAGAGGTCTTCCTCCTCTTCTATTTCTATTCTTTTTTTCCCTAGCTTTATGAGATATAATTGACATATAACATTGTTTAAGTTTAAGGTATACAACACGTTGATTTGATATTTTTATATATTACAGTATGATTACCACCATAGCATTAGCTAACACCTCCAGCATGTCACATAATTATTTCCTCATTGTGGTAAGAATATTTAAGGTTTACTCTGTTAGCAACTTTCAACTATATAACACAGTATTATTAGCTATAATCACAATGCTATACATTATATCCTATGAACTTACTCATCTTCTTACTGAAAGTTTGTACTTTTTGACCAACATCTCCCTACTCCCCTCCACTCCCAGCCCCTGTTTACTACCATTCTACTCTCTGTCTCTGCAAATTTGGCTTTTTCAGATTTCACACATAAGTGTATCACACTGTATTTGTCTTTCTCTGACTTGTTTCACTTGACCACAGTGTCCTCAGGGTCCATCCAAATATTATCAATTATAATTGACCTAAAATATTGTATGGAAAATTCTCAGTAATTTTTGTTTCAAATATTTGTTTGGTTCTTCTTTCTCTTCTCCTTCTGGTATTCCAGGTCTTGAGTATTCTATTCTGTTTCTTTTTATCCATACTTCTGTCTCTTTGTTTTCAGTTTTGGAGGTTTCTATTGAGATAACCTCAAGCAGAGATTTTTTCCTGTCCACTACTAAGCCCATCAATGGCATTCTTTGTTTCTGTTACAATGTGTTAGATCTCCAGCATTTTTTTGTCCTTTCTTAGAATTTCTATCTCTCTGCTCACACTGCCTGTGTGTTCTCACATGCTGTCTACTTTATCCATTAGAGCCATGAGTATTTTTTTTTAAGATTTTATTTATTTATTTGACACAGAGAGACACAGCGAGAGAGGGAACACAAGCAGGGGGAGTGGGAGAGGGAGAAGCAGTTTTCCTGCGGAGCAGGGAGCCCGATGCGGGGCTCAATCCCAGGACCCTGGATCACGACATGAGTCGAAGGCAGATACTTAATGACTGAGCCACCCGGGAGCCCCAGAGCCATGAGTATCTTAATCATAGTTATTTTAAATTCCTGGTCGACATTTTCAACAACTTTATTGTATTGAATGTGGTTCTGACGCTTGCTCTGTCTCTTAAAACTATATTTTTTTGCCTTTTAGTATGCCTTCTAATTTTTTCTTTAGAGTCAGACATGATGTACTGGGTAGATGGAAATGCTCTAAATAGGTCTTTATTAATGTGCTGGGGAGGTGTGAGGGGAATGAAGAAGCCCTGTGGTCCTATGAGTAGGTCTCAGGTTTTTAGTGAGCCTGTGCTTCGGGAGTGTGAACAGTGTTTGTCAGTATGTCTAGTGTGAACTGGAGTAGGAGATCTGCCTCCCTCCAGGTAGAAATCTAGAGCTGGCTAGAATTGGGTATTTCCCACCCCACAGGTCAGTCAGGTCCTGAAAAAAACCCACCAGGTTAGGCTCTGGTTAATTAGTTTCTCATGAGGTAAGGCCTTGTGAAGAACGGAATGTGTGTGCCTGTTTCAAAATGGTTCCTTTTATTCTCCCCCTGCTGGAAGCAAGTGGGGATTTTCCTCCCATACTCACTGTGAGAACCTGGTAGAGCTCCAAGAGGTAAAACTCACAAAAGTGTGGGGGCCCCTGTTGACTGGGTCCCCCCAAGCTTTTATCTCTTAGACTTGTCCACACTGAGCCTCCAGGAGTTTGTCAATTATAGTTCAGGTTTCCTTACTCTGGAATTGGTCCCCACGGAGGTTTTTGCTCCTGGGTTTCTGCTTTGCTAAGTTGTAATTCTCTGTATCAGCCTGTCTTTCTCTCCAATTTGGAGGGACAGCAGTTTGCCCTGGACCTCACTTCTCTTATGGCTCTAAGAAGAGTTATTGGTTTTCCAGTTTGTTTAGCTTTGTATATGTTGGGATGGAGTGGAGACCTCCAGGCTTCTTACATGTCAGACCAGAAACTGGAAGTTTCCGTGGGAAGTTTTTAAATTACATGTTCAATCTGTTTACTTGTTATAGGGATTACAGGGCTATTGAGATTTTCTCTTTCTTCTTGAGTCTGTTTTGGCAGTTTTTGTATTTCTAAGAATAGGTCCATTTTACTGAAGTTGTCTAATTTGTTGACATACAGTTGTTCATAGTATTTCTTTAGAATTCTTTTGATTTTCTGCAAGATTGATAGCAATGTTCCCTCTTTCCTGGTTTTAGTAATTTGATCTTTCATTTTCTCTTGGTCAGTCCTGTTAAAGTTTTGTCACTTTTGTTGCTCTTTTAAAATAATCAGCTTTTGATTTTGTTGATCCTATTATTTTATTAATCTCTGCTCATATACTTACTGTATCCTTATTTCTGCTTGTTTTGAGTTTCATTTTCTCATCCTTTCCTAGTGCCTTGACATGGAAGGCTAGGTTATTGATTTGAGACATTTTTTTATTGTAGATATTTATATCTATAAATTTCCCTCTAAGTACTACTTTATCTACATGCCTCCAACAAATTTTGGCATATTGTATTTTTATTTCCATTTATCTTAAAGTCTTTTCTAATTTCTTTTGTGATTTATTCTTTGACTTGTTGGTCATTTAAGAATGTTTTGTTTCATTTCCACCAATTTTGAGTTCTTCAAATATCTTTTTGTACTTCTAATATTATTTCATTATGGTCAGACAACACACTTTGTACAGTTTCAATCCATGTATGTGTATTCTGCTGTTTGGAGTTGAGGGTTCGGTAGGTGTCTTTTAGGTTTAATTGATAGATAATGTTCAAGCCTTCTATTTGTATCTTCTACTTAGTTGTTATATTCATTTTTGAAAATGCATTATTTTTTTTAAAGATTTTATTTATTTAATTGACAGAGAGAGAGAGAGAGGGAACACAAGCAGGGGGAGTGGGAGAGGGAGAAGCAGACTTCCTGCTGATCAGGGAGCCCGATGTGGGACTCTATCCCAGAACCCTGGGATCATGACCTGAGCCGAAGGCAGTCGCTTAACCAACTGAGCCACCCAGGCGCCCCTGAAAATGCATTATTGAAGCCTCCAACTATTATTGTTGAATTGTCTATTTCTCCTTTCAATTCTGTCAGTTTTTGCCTCATATATTTTATGGCTCTTATGTTAGGTGCATATATGTTTATAAATGTTATCTTTCTGATATATGATGTTTTTGTCATTGTGAAATGTCCCTCTTTATTTCTAGTAAATTTTTTCGTTTCAAAGTCTATTTTGTCTGGGACACCTGGGTGGCTCAGTTGGGTAAGCATCCAACTCTTGATTTCAGCTCAGGCCATGACCTCTGGGTCATGAGATTGAGCCCCTTCTCAGGATCTGCACTGGGCATGGAGCCTGCTTAAGATCCCTGCACTCGTGTGCTCTCTCTCTCTCTAAAAAACAAAAAAACAGGGCGCCTGGGTGGCTCAGTTGGTTAAGCGACTGCCCTCGGCTCAGGTCATGATCCTGGAGTCCCGGAATCGAGTCCCGCATCGGGCTCCCTGCTCAGCGGGGAGTCTGCTTCTCCCTCTCCCGTTCCCCCCTCTTGTGCTCTCTCTCTCTCATTCTCTCTAATAAATAAAATCTTAAAAACAAACAAACAGGAAAACACAAAGTCTATTTTTTCTGACATTAATATAGTCACTCCAGCTTTCTTATGGTTTCTGCTTGTATGATAGCTTCTTCCATTCTTTTACTTTAAAACTGTTTGTATCTTTGAGTCTAAAATGTGTTTCCTATAGACAGTACATAATTGGATCTTGTTTTCTTATCCAGCCTGACAATTTCTGCCTTTTTTTTTTTCATTTTTTAAATATTTTATTTATTTGAGAGAGAGAGAGCGCAAGTGCAGGGGGAGGGCAGAGGGAGAGAGAATCTCAAGCAGACTCTCTGCCGAGCGCTGAGCCTGATGTAGGGCTTGATTTCAAGACCCTGAGATCATGACCTGAGCCGAAACAAAGAGTCGGATGCCTAACCAACTGAGTCAGCCAGGCACCCCAATCATAAATCATTTTTAAAATGCTGGATCTGGACTGTCAGCAAAGTGCCTTCTTTAATTGTGGAGAACACTGCTAAGAATTGAGGTACACAGAGTGAGGTGATGCCTCAATAATCTAAGAGTGGTTGTTTATTTTTTTTTTTAGACCCTGCAAATAATTCTTGAGTACTAAATGTTAATCCATAGCTGTGCTATACTAATAATAATTTGGTCCGTTACTATTTCCTTAGATTACATGTAAGAGAAAAGCCTATTGTATCAGCTTTAAACAATAAGAAGTTTCGATGTTTAGGCAACAAGAAGTTCAAAGGTAGGCAGTATAGAGCTGGTACCAAGAATCAGCAATGTCATCAGGCTCTTTGCCCCTTCTTGCTCCCATTTTTAGCACATAGCTTTTATCCTCATGCTCGCAAGAGAGCTGCTGCACTTCCAGGAATCGTTTTGTTTTGTTTTTTTTAATTTTTTTATTGTTATGTTAATCACCATATATTACATTATTAGTTTTTGGTGCAGTGTTCCATGATTCATTGTTTGTTCATAACACCCAGTGCTCCATGCAGAACGTGCCCTCCTCAATACCCATCACCAGGCTAACCCATCCCCCCACCCCCCTCCCCTCTAGAACCCTCAGTTTGTTTTTCAGAGTCCATCATCTCTCATGGTTCGTCTCCCCCTCTGACATACTCCCCTTTTCTTCCTCTCCTGTTATCTTCTTCTTTT
>NW_027397063.1:140800285-140801078 GCF_003265705.2 Callorhinus ursinus
TCTCTCTTTTTCTCAGCCTCTTTATTTTCCATCATTTGGTCTTCTATATCGCTGATTCTCTCTTCTGCCTCATTTATCCTAGCAGTTAGTGCCCCCATTTTGGATTGCACCTCATCAATAGCCTTTTTGATTTCGATTTGGTTAGATTTTAGTTCTTTTATTTCTCCAGAAAGGGTTTCTCTAATAACTTCCACGCTTTTTTCAAGCCCAGCTAGTATCTTTAAAGTCATGATTCTGAACTCTAGGTCCGACATCGTACTAATGTCCGTATTGAGTAGGTCCCTGGCTGACGGTACTACTTCTTGTTCTTTTTGCTGAGGTGATTTCTTTCGTCGTGTCATTTTGTCCAGAGGAGAGTAGATGAATGAGAGAACAAAATGCTAACAGGTTTACAACGTCCCCAGCAAATATACTGTATACAAATCAGAAAAGACCTGAAACCAGGGAAAAAGAAAGGGAAAGAAAGAAAAAAGAAAGAGAAAAAAAAAAGGAAAAAAAAAAGGATAAAAACAAAAACAGAACAATACAAAAAAAGCAGAATGTGATCAAATATGATCAGGCTAGTGCATAGATCAGTGCCACACACTAGATTTTGGGCGTATTTTGGTCTGTTAGAAAAAAGTGCCTCCTAAAATTTTAAAGGAAGAAAGACATATATGTACAAAATAAGGGTTGATACAATGAAGGGATGGAAGATGACTGTAAAGATGAAAATTATAAAAGATTTTATAAAAGACTTGGTAAGATAAGTTGTTTGAAAAAAGAAAGAAGATTTAAGAGGAAAAAAAAAAAA
>NW_027397063.1:140801178-140847098 GCF_003265705.2 Callorhinus ursinus
TGTGCAGTATTCCCCTAGCGCTGGAGTTCTCCCGTTCTCCTTGATCGATCAACTTGGTCTTGGCTTGCTGGCTGTGTGTGCTGATCTTCTGGGGGAGGGGCTTGTTGCTGTGGTTTCCAAATGTCTTTGCCGGAGGCGTAATTGCCCCGCCCTTGTCGGTCCGGGCTAAGGAAGCTGCTCTGGTTTGTTCTCAGGAGCTTTTGTTCCCTGCAAGCTCTCGGTACAGCTTTGGAGGACCAGGGCAGAAATAGTGGCCTCCCAATCTCCACCCGGAGGAGCTGAGAACTCGGGGCCCCGCTCCTCAGTGTGTCCCCAGAGAAAAGCAGTCACTCCCGTGTCCCTGGTCTCCGGCCGCACTCCGTGCTCACCCGGCCTGTGATCGAGCGTTGCTATCTCTGGCACCCGACCCCGCACGGAGTCTCCAAACCCAGCAGATCCCTGCGGTGCGTTCCCGCACCGCTCCTCCCCGGGAAGGAAGGGGAGTCTCCCCGGATCTGCTGCTTGTTGTGTCCCTGCTGGGGGAGCCGTGCCCCGACTGGGCCGCAGATCACAGTTTATGGCAACCCCGAGCTGAGAGCCCGCGACTGCTCCGTCTCTGCAGCCGGCTTCCCCACTCTGATACCTGGGAGCTCTGGCGCACTCAGGCACCCCCGGTCTCTCCGTGACCCCAAGGGTCCTGAGACCACACTGTCCCGGGAGGATTCCACCCCCTGCTTAGCCACTGCAGCGACGTCCCTCAGCGGAGCCGACTTCTAAAAGTTCCGATTTTGTGCTCCGCGGCTCTAGCACTTGGCCAGAAGCAGCCGGCGGAGGCCCCTCCGGCGATATCCTCCCGGATATCGCCTCAGATTCACTTCTCCGCACGTCCTACCTTCCAGTCAGTGGTCGCTTCTCTGTTCAGAGAGTTGTTGCTACTCTCCTGTTCGATCTCCTGTTGAGTTCGTAGGTGTTCAGAATGGTTTGATCCCTATTCAGCTGAATTCCTGAGACCAGACGAAATCTAGGTCTCCTACTCCTCCGCCATCTTGCTCTGCCTCCAATTTCTGCCTTTTTGTTAGATTGTTTAACCCATTCACTTTTAATATTATTATTCATCTAGTTTATCTATTTCTAGTATTTTACTTTTTGTTTTTATTCCTCTTTTCTTCTTTTATTGTCTTACTTTGCATTATTTGAATATTTTCTAATGAAACATCTTAATTCCTTTAATGATTTTTCACAATATTTTTTTAGTTATTTTCTTATTAATTGCTCTGGGGGCTGCCACATACATCTAACTTATCACAATTGATGTCTGGTAAGTTAACTTAATTCTAGTGAGATACAGAAACATTACTCATGTATAGCTCTATTCCCTCTACCACATTTTTGTACTATTCTTTATTATATGTATTATATCCATATATGTTAAGAACCCAACAATACATTTTTATCATTGCTTCATATAATTATATGTTTACTAATGAAGCTGAGAAAAGAAAGAAAGTATATATTTATAGAGTTTATTTTATTAGTCTTCTTATTTACCATTTCTAGCTTTCTTCATTTGTTTCTGTGAATTTGAGGTATCTTCAGGTGTCATTTCCTTACTACAACTTTGCTCCCATTCACCTCTTTGGTGCTGTTATTACCACATATATTTTATTTTTATATGTTCCATGTCCAATAATACATTAATTTTAAACTGTTTTAGACAACTTCTTTTGAAGTCTGCTTTAGAGAAGAAAGGAAAATAAATATGAATTTTTCTCATCTTTTATAATTACAGACTTACCTTTACCTGTGCTCTTTGCTCTTTTGTGTGGACTTTTATTACCATTTAGGATCACTTACTTTCAGCCTGAAGGATCTTCAGTATTTTTTGTAAGGTGGTTCAGCTAGCAAAGGATTTTCCGTTTTTGTTTGTGTGCTATTTTATTTCATCTTCATTTTTGAAAAATAGTTTTGCTGGATAATAAAATCTTGGTTCACATTTGTTTTTTAATTTCAGCACTCATGGTATCTCATTCCACTGCTTTCTAGTCTCTGTTGTTGGGGTGTCTGACTGGCTCAGTTGGTAGAGTACATGGCTTGTAATCTTAGGGTCATGAGTTCAAGTCCCACATTGGGCACAGAGCCTACAAAAAAAAAAGAAAAAAAAGGAGAAGAAGAAGAAGTCAGCTGTTAATTTTCTTGGGACCCCCTTGTATGCAATGAGCAACTTTGTTCTTGTTACTTTCAATATTTCCTCTGTCTTTGGCTTTCAGCATTTTTACTATGATATATATATATATTTTACTATGATTGGATCTCTTTGTGTTTATCCTACTTTGAGTTTTATGAGCTTCTTAGTGGTGTGGATTAATACTTTCAGTCAAAATTGGGCAGTTTTCAGCCATTATTGTGCTCTCCTTTCTCTCTTTTCTTTCTGATTGATATGCTTCATGGTGTTCTACATTCCTTTGAGCTTCCTTTAAGTTTTCATTCTTCTTTCCTGTGCTCTTTGGATTGCATAATCTTTCCTGATCCCTCTTCAAGTTCACTGATTATTTCTTCTGCCAGTTCAGATACATTGTTGCTCCACCTAGTGAATTTTTCATTTCAGTCATCACACATTTCAACCCTAGAATTTTTATTTGTTTTTTAAATAACTTCTATCTCTACACTGATACTCTCTATTTGATTATACATTGTTATCATAGCATCCTTTATATTATTAAATATATTTTTTAATTCTTTGAACATATTTATAATGACTGCTTTGCATTCTTTGTTTATTAACTCTGGCACCCAGGCCTCTCACGGGCAGTTTATGTTGCCTGCTTTCTTCCTATGTGTGGGTCATACTTCCTGGGTTTTTCCCATGTTTTATCATTTTTGTTTAAAATTGGGCATTTTAAGTAATATATTGTAGCAGATCTGGAATTGATTCCCTTTTCTCCTCTCTGGGGCTTGTTTGGTGACTTGGCTAGACTATTCTAATGAAGTCTATTCCCCTACCTCGCTCACCACACACACACAAAGGTGAAGTCTTTGGTGTTACTCCTCAGAGGGCACACCCTTGGGTTTGCAGACAGTCACTGCAGGATCACAGTTATTTTAGCAGGGCTCTCTTTGACTATCTTTCCATGCTCTCTCTGTTAATCTGTCTGCTTTATTTGGTATCACACCCAGATTTTGGGCTGAACTAATTGCTGGCTAATTGCTCTATTGTCTTTGACAATACTACAGGGCATTAATTCCTCCACAGTCTGATCTAATTAATTTCAGGGAGGGATACTTATAAGGCCAGTCTTTGAGATTGGTTCTAACCCCAGGGAGATTCTTTTTAGCTGTCTCTTTCCATGGTTTTCTGTAGTGAACTTGCTGACCTGTAGTTTAGTTTGTTGCTTTTAATGAAGAAGAGCTACTAGTCTCTTCTTATTTGCTTAACATCAAAGTCTCCATTGTTTTCAAGAATGCCCTTAGGCTTGAGCTCCCCCCCCAACATTGTTCCATATAAAGTCAGTTCTTTTGGGGAGAGCTTCAGAGTTCTTGTTTCTTATGGAATGCCTTCTGCCATAGGCAAAATCTCTTAGCTACTAATCCAAGTACTTGTAGGGGCAGTGGCCTCTCATCTTCTCAGCTTCCTTCTTTCTGCATGGAACCTCTTCCTTATAAACTAGCTGAGGTGGGGGTGATCAAGACCCCAGTATTCTCAAGCTGGTGAATCTGGAATAGAGTCTCTGTCCTATGAGTAGAGGCTGGATGGAAAAACAGAACCCAATTTCTTGGCCATATTCATGAGGAATGTAGCCTCTTCAACTCAGAGTTGGAGAGGACGAGAAAAGTTGGTGATCTACACCTCCTGATACATATGTACATATGTACATATCATAAGATACATATCTCTTGATTGGGGGCTGAGGGTAAAGGGAGCCCCATCTTCTTGATCACAGCTGCCTGGAGTAGGGCTTCCAGATTTTTTTTGAATACGTTTCTTCATTTGCTGTATGCCTTAGGACAATTTCCAGAGCCTTTAAATGATTTTTTAAAAATATTTTTCACCACTTATGCTTATTTCTCTGGAGATCATGTCCATGGAGCTTCCTTTAAGTTGCCCTCCAGGAAGTGAAATTCTATATATCTTTTTCGTTAAATCCCAAACTTATTCATTTTAATGACACTTTCAGATTATTATACTAATTTCATTTTTCTTTCTCAAGTAAATTCACCTCCTAGTAGTTAATTTTTAGGGCTACTGATTTTGTTTGTCTCCTCCTATATTTTGGAGTGTTAGTTTAAATTTCTCTTTAGTGAGAAGATCTGTCACTCTCTTTGCAGTCTAGATTCTATGATGTCTTTAATAAACCTTCCTAGGGCAGCCACTACAGAACCAAGTTTTACATTGACAATTTAGGATTCTTGTCTAATAGTGATCCTAAGTGTATTTCAGATCCAGTGGGTACTTTTACTCAGATCCTATTTCTGAGGCTGTACTTCCTCCTGCCTCCATGCAGCTGTGTATAATTATAATTCCAAACATTGGCCACAACTTGTTTTGGCTTTCTCTCTTAGGTGCAAGAACTTCAGCCCAGTCCATAGTTTCAAGCCTTGAACATAGCTGTTCACATGGAGCATTTTTAGTCATCATTACCTGCTACATGCTTTAAATTGTCACTACTTCATATTTCTGTTCTGTGTCTGGTCCACAGCTATATTTACTTGTTTCTTGTGTGTGTGTGTGTGTGTGTGTGTGTGTGTGTGTGTGTGTGTTTGTAATATATCAATGCATGTGTTCAAATGGGAGAAGTATTCTTAAATTATGACCTTATAGTGTCAGAATCACAGGAACACTCACATAGATTTTAGGATGAAACCCTCAGCTAAGGCATGACTTTGCACATCTTTCTTGGGTATACCTGCAGGTCATCAGACAAAATTTATTTTTTATTTTTATATAGTAATACATTTTCATTTTTCTCTTTATGCCCTTTTCTATTTCACTAAGCTAACCCTCTATACCCCAAAGAATAAAAAAATTATTTTCCAAATTATTCTTCTAACATTTTAACTCATGTATTTTTGTATCAGTATATCAAATCATTATGGATTTTATTTTTACTATATCCTGGCATTATATTATATTTTCAGGGATAGCTAATTATACCACTTATTAAATAATTTATTATTTAGCCATTGAAGTGAAATGATACAGTAAGTTTCACCTCTGAATTATTTGGTGAATTTTGTACCAAAACCATATTGTTTGATTATATGACTTTTGAGTAAGTTTCATTACCTGTTTCCTATAGTAGTTTTCCCAGAATTATTTTATGTTGAGTTTCTCCAGGAGCAGTTTTCAAAAGTAAAAAGAATGTAATAATGTCACAATTCAAACTTGTTTTATCTCAAGTGAAATGCCCAGGAGAATATTAATTCTACTCTGGGCTTTTTGGTGTCAGGCCTTTGAACTCCATCAGGTGACCAAGAAGTCCATCAGCCCAGGAGCTCAAAGTGTGGAAATTGATGTATTCTCTGAAGATGACATATGTTTGTCAGAAAAGGATCCCCAAAAGGTAATTTTCCCAGGGTGTTCCAGAGGGAACATGTAGCTTATCTATACACATTTTCCAACATAGCCATTATGGCTATCGAGATTAAAATATCAGGATTAATGCAGCGCAAAATGCCAGAACTGGATCTTAAGCAAAGACCAGGGTTTCTTAAACTCTCCACTATGACGTTTGGGGCATGATAATTCCTCCTTGTGCTGGGCTGTTCTGTTTGTTGTAGGATGTTTAGCAGCATCCATGGCATCTACCCACCGGATATCAATAGTATCCCCAGTTGTGAAATTAGAAGTGTCTTTAGACATTGTCAACATGTCTCCTGGAGGGCAAAATCAATGAGAACCACTAGTCTAGACCTATTATTCTGGGAATTGAAAGAGCTAAAAATTAGTCTCAGTAAAATAGCCTTCACATCACCCAGCCTCTCTATTTGGAGTTAGGTAGTATCAGAGATATGATTTGTAGGGAGGAAAAGGTTGAGATACTGTGTCTTTATATACCTCACCTTTTTTAAGCCAGGGGAGAGCAGTTAGAGAATTCTCTCCTAAGGTCAGAACTAGTCAGAGCATTTTCAAAAGCACCCAATGAGAGGGACACTTTCTAGATACACCTATACCTAGAATCTTTTGCCTAGCTAGCTTCATTCCTAAAAAGTCATACATGAAGGTATTAGGTGCTACCATTGTGAGAATCATTCTTGGTAAATGATTCCCCTTTTCCTTTGTTCTGATGGGTAGAAGTGTGATACTACCAGTGTGCTCTCAGAATGTAGCACCATCGATCCACAGGATCCCTTTGGACGGGTGCCTGAAATGATTCCCAAAAAAGAACCAGAGAGATGTTTTCCCAAAGGTAAGTGGCAGTATTCCTGCATCCAGTTCACAGAATACTGGATGAGATTCTGTTATTCTTTGAAGCTCTGTGATTTTGATAGATGCCTTCTTTCTACTTCTACTGGAGAAAGAAGTGAAGAGAGGGCATCCATAGATTCTTGGGGCCATTATCAGATCCAGGTAAAGGAGATTTCAGGAAATTCTTTTTTTTTTTTTTTAAGATTTTATTTATTTATTTGACAGAGACAGAGATCGTGAAAGCAGGGACAAAAGCAGGGGGAGTAGGAGAGGGAGAAGCAGGCTTCCTGCTGAGCAGGGAGCCCGATGCGGGGCTCGATCCCAGGACCCTGGGACCATGACCTGAGCCGAAGGCAAACGCTTAACGACTGAGCCACCCAGGTGCCCCAGATTTCAGGAAATTCTTGATTTAGGTGGGCTCAACTAACACAGCCCAACAACCAGGGTAGAAACTCTAGAAAACTTTCCTCTAGAAAACTTTTCCCACTGGGCCAATATGTCTCCCACTTTCTATAGTCCCTAGTACATCCATTGTCAAGATGTAGTTGAGGTGATAGACCAAGGGAAGCTGACCATAAGTCCAGATCCTCAGCACATCCCTCAAGATTTTTCTCTGGAAGAAGGATAATACTGTAGTTAGGAGCTTTGGCTCTGGAGCCAGACTGCCTGAGCTCAATTCTGGCCTTTTCATTTACTAGCTGTATGACTTGATCAATTTGCTTAGCTTCTCTAGTGCCTCCTTTATAAAATGGCTATAATAATATCTGCTGCAAAGGATTATTGTTGGCCTTAAATGAGTGAATGTAAATCACCTAGAAGAATATCTGGCACATAATAAGCAGTCAATAAATGCAGTCTTTCCTGATTCCTTGAGTGGATATAGTGGTTCCTTCTTATGTGCCTTTATTATTTCCTATATTCATTGTGGGAAATTTATTTGTATCTGTCTCTCTTGTGAGGTCCTTAAAAACATAGGCAGTGACTTAATCAATATTGTATCTCTAGTGTAAGAATGGACTCTTGCCCAGATTGTGGGCTCAACAAATTTAGATGGATAGATAGACAGGTAGATAGAGACTTAAATGAATGAATCTAAAATTAAAAATTTCTTCATAAGTTTGACACTAGTCTGGCCTCAGAATGGACACCAAGAATGAGTTTCAAACTTTTTGCAGGTTATTTGACAACCCTCAAACTGCCCATGGGGTCAGAGGTCAGTCTAGGGATAGATTATTGTTAATTATCCTGACTTACATTTGGACTGGTGCTTGAGGTGTGTACAGGATGTCAACAATGAAGTTGGAGAAGAAAGGTTGGTTTCTAGAAGAAGGGAGGAATGGCATAAAAGATAGAAAAAAAGCCTTTTAGGGAGATTAACCTATTGATGTTCTGAATGATGGAGGAAGGCAGGAGCAGACTGAGGAGACCTCACAGTAGCTTAGGAAAATGATTAGGAAAGGAGTGGAATGTTAAAATCACCATGAAATTAACCTCCTTGGAAGTTAGAGGATGAGTGGAGGAGACAAGGTAGAAGGGTGATGTGATTCATACTGAAGGCTGGTGTGTGTTGAGGTCAAATGCTTACCTATGTGTACCTTGACAGTTGATCGGACTGTGTGGTTTGGGTGGTTCACAGAGCCTGTGCCCATCTTTACCTCCTTCCCCTCAGTCCTTAGGACACTGTTTACTGTTGCCAAAAGAAATTGCTGCATGACAAACAGCCATGAAGCCTCAGTGGCACACAATAATAAACATTCGTCTACGTGACTCCACTCATCCAGGCTGGTTATTTCTGCTGATTTTGGCTGGCTTTATTCATGTGAGTGGTAATGACTGGGAGTCGGCCAATCTGGTCTGGGCTTACCTGGGCCCCTTGGCTCTGTACCACATGTCCATCCTTCTCCTGAAACCAGTGGGCTGGCCCAAATATTCCTTTCTTTATGGAGATGGTGCCAGAGATCAAGTGGAAACATGCAAGGCCTCTTAAGGCCAAAGCTCAGAACTGGTGTGTGTGATTCCCACTCTGCTCTATTGGCCAAATCAAGTCATATGGCTGAGCCCAGATTCAGGGGGTTGGAAAATGACTCCACCTCTTTAGTGGGAAGAAAGCAGAGGTAAGGGACGTGCATAAAGGGAGGGTGAAGAGTTAGGGTTATTAATACAGCTCATTACAGACACTAAGAATAATGCTACTGCTCATTCCTTGCAGGCCTGGGTCACTGCTTTCCATGCTGTGCCATGGACAAGAGAAAGTCCCCCTGGATCATTTGGTGGAACCTGCGGAAAACTTGTTACCAAATAGTGAAACACAGCTGGTTTGAGAGCTTTATTATCTTTGTGATTCTCCTGAGCAGTGGGGCACTGGTAAATTATCACAGTCTTGTGGGGACGTTGGGCATCAGGTGGCTAGGCTACATTCTGACATGGGGCTGTGAATATGGGGATACCAGGCAGAAGTGGGATCTTTGCTGCTGGTTCCCCTTGAGGGCAGGATTTTGCACAACTTCTGGAGTCCTGCTCCAACTGGGAAGTCCCAAGCCAAAGACACTTTACTTATGGGGAAGCGTGATTTAAATCAGCACTTTAAAGTGGCTACTGGAGTCTGACCCTGAACTCCATGCCTGTCCCTCATTCTGGAGAATTTCTAGACATTTTCACTGTGTCCTACATGTTTCTTCCTCTAGACAGCAATGTTCCTACCTCTCTTTTCTGGGAAACCATAATGCTGCTTTCCTAAAGGTAGAACATTAGGAGGAGAAGCCTACAGGGACCAGGTTTGGATATATAATAAGTTGTCTTAGTATTGTCCATCAGTATGGTCCTTTGAGAGGAGAAACAAACAGATACTGCTTTAATCACAGAGCAGATCCTTCCAGATCGAGGTGTAGTGGTCCCAGTGAGGTTTGGAAATAACTCTAAATCCATGCCTCCATAGCCTATAGTTGTAAACTCCTTCCTGCTCTCTCTCCTCATCTTTTGGTCCTTCTTGCCTCCCTTACTTGAGTGATAGCATCTTCTCTCTTATCACCTACATGTGTCTCTCTTTTTTCCTCCCTCCCCTTCTATCTTGTATTTTCCCTTAAAATAGCCATAATATAGAACTAAACTCTCTTACTATTTGTTGTATAAATGAATGGAGTCTTAGGTTCCCCCTTATTGATTTAGAATCACAGAGCATTTCACAGCAAGTCACTAGCAATTAGAAGCGACAAGGAAATGTCTTGCTTCTTCACCATTGCCTTTCTGGTTAGTTCTGTACATTTGTGTGATCTCTAGGTGAAAGTAGATGAGCACACACTGGGGCCCATCAGAGCCTATGATCAGCACACATCTCCATTTATCTACTTACTGCAGTGTAAATTATTTCTCAAGCAAAAAAAAAAAAAAAAGTAAATTTCTCTAAACCATGCCAGAGAACTCTCTTAATTAATTTTTATTGCTAATCCTTGGTCTAGGATTCCCTGTAGCCTTCTGGTGCTTACATTTTCACTGGATGTTTACTCTAATTCAAGTAATAGGGTTCTTTAATTTATTCCACAAATGATAATTGGTGTCTACCAAGCCCTGTGCTAGTCAGTGGGAAAGCATGGTGTTGTCAGAAGGTCAGGGACACATGATACCATCCTCCTAGTTCTCATCTGCCTTCTGATGAGGCAAGTGTAGGTTGGGCAGAGGAAGACTGAGCACACACTGCAGAGGGAGAAGGACTCAGGTCTTATTTCACTTTACATATTTATAGACAAATGGAGACAAGAAACATCTAGTCCCTTGCCACTGTATGTGGTATATGGATCAGCAGTCTCAGTATCACTTGGAAGCTTGTTAGAAATGTAGTCTTGGGCCCACCCCAGACCCGCTGAATCAAAACCTAAACGCTTTGGGACTCATTAGAGTTTGGGAAGCTCTGGTCTGAGCAACTGGGTAATAATGAGAGCTTTCTGGACAAGGAAATGGTCTCATTATAATGTGGGAGCCTCCAAAGTTCAGTTGCTGATATTGACCTACTCTTCAATTGAACAAAGTCAGATCTGCTGAACCGGGCTGTTGCTCATCTTCCAAAATGAGAGAGGAAATGAGCTTCCAATACCATTCAGATTTGTCTCTCTTCAAGAGGCACAAAGACAAGTCCTTGACTTCCAGGAGCGTGGAGTCTATTAGGGAAGACAGATGGGGTTCAAGCAATTATAGACCAGGGCCATAGTGATACACTCAGAGAAGCAGTGGATGACATGGGTCCATGCAGAACAGGCACCTAATTGCCTTCGACAAAGAAGGACAGTTTCCAAAGAAAATATCAACTGAAATGAGACTTTAATAATGATGAGGAGCCGGCAGGGGACAGGAGGAGATGGAGAGCCTTCTCCAACCAAAAGCCCACTTAGGATTTGGAAGTCAGACTATTTTATTCTTTTGCATTCTTTTTCCCCCAGGGCCATGGGGCTATGGGATTACCTAAATACCCGACAACAGGACCGATTTCTTTCTTGTCTTCAGTGTTTGCCTAAATGTCTTGATAGGTTCAGTACCAGGGACCCTTATCTTCTTCTTTTTTTTTTTTTCATTCTCAGTAACTCTGTAAAGGCCAAAAGGACAGCTTCTACCTGAGTTATATAGACCCCGAAGAATCACATACAAACTTCAGATGAGGGGGATGTTTGGATGTAGCATGAAAAAGGGTCTCTCCAGAAGCTAGGATGTCTCACTTTCATGATCACACTCAACGAATGTTTAATATTCAAAGTAATTTACACTGGAAGCTCCAGCCCAGAGCTTCCCCAAGTTTTGCATGTCTTGGTACACAAAAAATGGGCACATAACATTGGAAGAAGCACTGGGGTAAGTTGTAAGGCTGTTTGTTATAGATCATTGGCCTCAGGGTTGGCAAAATCTAGAGTGTAGACCAAGGTGTTTGGAACTAGGGTGTTATGAGCAATGGAGAGCCACTGAATAGAGCCACTAAGGTAACTAGGAGGATGAAAGAGATGGAATTTGCCCCTGGGTGGTTCTGGAGAAGTTGGCAAGATATTGTTAGCATGAATTGGAAGGATCAGGAAGACCAGGAAATTGTGTGGTGATCTGTTAGGAAGATATTTTCATATTTCAGGGATCATTGGTGAGAGCCTAGGGAGCTATTGTGGCAATAGAAGTCTAGAAATAGGATTTTCCTTCTTCCAGTTTTACTTACTCAAGGAATTTATTCCGCTGCGAAATTTCATTCTTAATAACTTTTGAGCAAAACCTTGTCACCAAGAGAGATGCTAGTTTATTCAAATAAGGAAGAAAAGTTAAAAAGTAAGGTCAGCAAGTAGTTCTAAGCAAATATTCAACCTGGCCTATGGCTATGCTTTATCATTTCAGGTATTTGAAGATGTTCACCTTGAGAAACGACCCAATATCCAAGCATTACTTAATTGTACTGACCATATTTTCACATACATTTTTATCCTGGAGATTGGTCTAAAATGGGTGGCCTTTGGATTTGGGAAGTATTTCACCAGTGTCTGGTGCTGGCTTGATTTCATCATTGTGATTGTAAGTTTACCATCTCTGTGTTCCATGCAGGAAGGGGTTGGGGTAGGGGAGGGGAAGATATCATAAGGAAGCTGTGTGCCTTATTTGGGTGCCTCTCCAAAATATTTTTCTTCACAGTACTTGTAAGTAGTTGTCATTTATCCATCAGCAGTCCTGCCTGTCCTGGGTCCCATTTCTCACACTGCACTTCATATTCTCACTACCGCAATACTTTCCATGATGACACTCATCCACTTCTCTCCATAAGCACTGCTTATGTCTGATGTATACCTAGAATAACCTTGAGTGTCCCACCTGTCTCCTTCCAACTTTCTATTTTCTCTCAAGACTTCTCAAAGAAGGTCAGCAGCCAACAGACCAGGCTGGTCTCCATCTTAATTGTCAAGCAACATAAGAGGATTATTCACATACATTCTTTCATTTAATCTGCACAACAGTGTTCTGAGTTAAGCAGAGTTATACATTACCTACCATGTTACAGATAAGGAAACTTGAAGCTCAGATGGTCAGCAACTTGTTTCAGATGAAACTGGAATTCACACCTTGGTCTGTGTGACGCTAAGGCTAATAATAGTACATCACATTATCAAGTGCTTTCTCTATGCCAGGTATTCTGCCATATGCTTCATAAGCAGTCTTTCTTTTAGTTATCCCAACCACTCCATATGGTAGGTACTATTATTTTTTCTCATATACACAGGGAGAAACTAAGTAATAGAGAAGTTAAGAAACATGTCAAAAATTGGCCAGCTAGAAGTGGTGGAGATGAAACTCAAACCCAGTAAGCCTCACTCTGAAGTCCTTGATTTTAACATATCAAAATGTAAAACTTTTGGTTTTTTATTCAATAGAATTGTAATTATAAAGACAGGCTAGAGCTGGAGACAGTTCTTGCCATATGCATAACAGAAAATTATTACCCACAGTATATTAAAACTCTCTACCATGTGCTAATTAGTTAGACTTTGTCTCTGCTGTTTAAAGAAGTAGACATGACAAATGCATAAGCATAAGCCATGTGGTCAACCTAGCAACTGGAAAACCATAATGTTGCTAAAGTTGTTGATGGACACAAATAGGCATGCCATTCAGGCATTTTAGAAAGGCATCAGTGCCATGGGAGCTCCAACAGGAATAATAAAAAAGAATAAAAATATCCACATGTCTGTAAACCCTATCAGTTAACATGGTGCAAATCACTTTGCACCCATTATCTTATAGTATAGTGAAGAACCCATAAGACAGTGGACAGATGGTTGGTATCTCCATTCTAGAGACCTGTGGTCTACTGACCTAAACTCAGGAAACTGATCCTAAAGTTATCTTGTCTGCTCTCTTTCTGTATAACCTTAGGCAAAGTACTAACCCCTTTTAATAAGTCTTCACCTTAATAAAAATGAGAGTATAGACTACAAATTGCCCAAATTAGACCACACACAAATGGAAAACATAAATCTAACAATAACCATTTAAAATATCAAAACATAGTTCAACACCACACTGTCAAAAAAGGGCACCAGGCCCAGATGGTTTTACAGGCAAGTTTTCCCAAACTTTCAAGAAATAGTGCTATATACTGAATGTTTGCATCCCCTAAAATTCATATGTTGAAACCTAACCACCAATGTGTTTGTATTTGGAGGTGGTACCTTTGGGAGGTGATTAGGTTATGAGGGCAGAGCCCTCATGAATGGGACTAGCAATGTATAAAAGAGACCCCACAGAGCTTCCTCACCCCTTCTGTCAGTGAAGACATAGAAAGAAGAAAACTATCAATGAGTTAGGATGTGATCTCTCACCAGACACTGATTCTGCTGGCATCTTGATCTTGGACTACCCAGCCTCTAGACTGTGAGAAATAAATTTCTGTTATTTATAAGCAACCCAGGCTTTGATATTCTGTTATGGCAGCCTGAACTAAGATAAACAGTTAACCCCAACCTTATTCAAATGTTACAAAGAATAAAAAAAGAGGAAGTTTGCATACTTTATTTGATGAGCCAAGTATAATCTTCGAAACAAAATGAATGGAACAAAAATGAGTACAACATGAAAAGAAATAATCTTGTAATTATTTATTTTTAGAAATCCCAGAGAAAGCACTTGATAAGTATGGTCCACTATTACTATTATTAGCATTAATATCATATCGACCAAGGTGTGAATCCCAGTTCCACCTGAAACAAGTTGCTAATCCTCTGAGCTTCAACTTTCTTTGCCTATAACATGATAAGTTATATATAATGCTACTTAATTCAGAACATTATTGTGCAGATTAAATAAGAGAATGTGTGTAAATAATCCTTTTTTAAATTTTTTTAAAAAAATTTTAGAGCAGTGTGTGAGTAGGGGGCGGGGGAGGGGCAGAAGGAGAAAGAAAATCCTAAGCAGCCTCCATTCGCAGCACAGAGCCTGTCATGGGTCCGGATCTTACAACCCTGAGATCATGACCTGAGCCAAAGCAAGAGTCAGATGCTATACCGACTGAGTCACCCAGGCACCCCGTGAATAATCCTTTCATGTTGCTTGTTAATCAACATTATATAAAATGATCTTTATAATTTTGAAGTAGAAAAATATAAACAGAACCACAAAAAATATGTATCTAAATTCAACTATATCAAAATGTAAAACTTTTGGTTTTTTATTTAATAGAATTGCAATTATAAAGACAGGCTAGAGCTGGAGACAGTTCTTGCCATATGCATAATAGAAAATTATTATCCACAGTATATAAAAACTCTCTACAGATGAACAAGAAAAAGAAAACATAGTGTAAGAATGGGAGAAGGATGCAAACAGGCAGTTCACATAAGGAACACAAGTTACTAATAAATATATGAAGAAATACACTCTAGCTTTATTACCAATTAGCATAGAAGTGCATATTAAAATGAGAGACTTTGTGTTATTCATCAGACTGACAAAAATTTTAAAGTTGGGTAATTTCTAATATTGAGAAAGATATAAGAAAATGGAATCTCTAATCACTGCTAACAACTTAATTGGTAACAGTTATTTTAGGGAAAATTTTGCACATTAAGTATAATTACAAATGAGCCCAATTTATTATCCATAAATACCACTTCTAGTTATGCATCTATGGAAAACTCTTGTGTATGTATGCAGGAAAAATGCACACATCTGTCCAGTTTGTTGTTCATAATAGCAAAGAATTGGAAAAAACCTAGATATTCACCAAGGGGGAATGGATCCATAAAATATGAATATTTCTATGCTGTAATATTTTATAACAGTTAAAAGGAACAAACCACAAGAATATGTATATCAAAATGGTGAATATCAAAACAGTACAGAGTAACAAATGCAAGTTAGATAGAAAAAAAGATAAAACCAGCAGAAGACTTCCCACCTTAAGAGTACTGTAGAGTGGGAAAGAATGTGGGTATTTTTATGTCTGCATGTATCATCAATGCGCCCCAATTTGGTGGAATAGAGACTGGGGATAACCTTATCAGGTGAAAGGTGTACAGTGTCCCTCTAGGGACCCTTCTTCCCCACCCATGATAAGAGTTATTTGGTAAAGCCAGAAGAACTGCTAAACTGTGCCATCCTTTTCCCTCTGGCTAGGAACAAGGTAGAAGGAGATATTTGTGGAAAAGCTGCTGAAATAACTCTCCCAACAGGCAATGCTATTACAAACAAGAGAACAAACAAAAAGCCTATTTTATAAACCTTTACAAAGAGTTTATTTATTTATTTATTTATTTGGCAGAGAGAAAGAGAGAGCACAAGCAGGGGGAGCGGCAGGCAGAGGGAGAAGCAGGCTCCCCACTGAGCAGGGAGCCCAATGTGGGGCTCGATCCCAGGATCCCGGGATTATGACCTGAGCTGGAGGCAGACGCCCAACCCACTGAGCCACCCAGGCGCTCCTGGAAAACCTTTATAAATAAAAGCATTTTGAATTGATGGTGATTTTTTTTTTTAAAAATTGATTATACATTTTAAAATTTTGTTATTCTGCCATATTAACTCACTTAATTTCTCTCAATTTGCTAGTATTTTACTACTACAATGAGATTGGCAGGGGAATGATTTTAGATAATAGTGAACTCTGATATCAGCATAGTCAGTCATAGGATAATTCACTTCCTGTCCTGCTGAGCAACCCTTCTTTCAAGCTGAACCTCTGAAGGCTCTGCATAATCAGTAAGAATGACTAGAATCTGCAAATAGTGGTCTTTAACTCAACCTCATTATATTTAAGTTTCAATTTAGTGTATTTGCAGAGCTTTCCAGTCCTTGGCCCTGACCCACTGGGAAGAACTATGTTGGGAGAAAAAATTGGATTTAATTCCCCCAAAAGGAGGCATCTGAGTGAGGGGAAATATTAGCAAACAGTTTATTATTTTGTTGTAACTTTTTATTATATCATTTCAAACTTATAGAAAAGTTGCAAAAAATAGTGTAAAGAACCTCTTATAGTCTTTCCCCAAGTTTACCAATTATTAACATTTCACCCCATCTGCTTTGTCATTTTCTCTCCATTTTTTCATTCTAAATTGCTTGAGATTAGGTTGCAGGCACCACAGCCCTTTACCCCTAAACATTCCAGTGTGTATTTCCTAAGAAAAAGGATACTGTCTCACACAGTCACAGCACAATTATCAAAGTTAGGAAGTTTAACATGACTCAGTAACAAAACCCATATCCATTTTCAAACTTTGTCAATTGTTTCAACAAGGTCTTTTATGATTAATTCTTTCTATCCATCCACCGTGGCCTCCCCTCACCAACCCCAATCCAGGATCCAATTCAGGACCCCAAGTGACACATCATTATCATGTCCCTTTGGTTTCCTTTAACTCACAGCAATTTCTCAGCTTTTCTTTGTCTTTCATTAAACAAATAATGTAAATGCACTGTCCTCACCTATATGGGCTGTAGCTTTGGCAAACAAGGAGAAAAATAGTCTCTTCACTTGCCCTCCCACTTCCTGTAGGGGCTGGCTGCTTTCTGTTTCTGGATAATCCACTGAAGGCACCATGTGTCTGCCTCTCAGAATGAGGGCTCCCAGTCCCCCGCTGGCTTCCCTGGAAACCAAGTCAGGTACACTACCTGTGGCTTCTCTTCCCACCAGGTCTCTGTGACCAGTCTCATTGACTTAAAGAGCTTGAAGTCCTTCCGGACCCTAAGAGCCCTGAGGCCCCTGCGAGCATTGTCTCAGTTCGAGGGAATGAAGGTACATTCTTCAGGCAGATGGGAGGAAGGTCAAGCTGTCAGGGAGAGGTGGAAAAGCCAACTGCTCTTCTTGGGCTGGGCTTCCCTTAAATTGCCAAGCTTTTCCTGGGCTCCTTCCTGTCCAATCCACTGCTTAGAATTTGAGAGATGGAGAAAAATTTAAGATAGCATCCGTTCTGTGGTAGCCAAGATGGGCTCCGGTTTCCTTTCAATCCTAGGGCAGGTGTCCCATAAGTCTGTAACACTGTCATAAAATGACATTTCTCAAGTGATCCTCAATGACAACAGAAAGGACCCATTATCTATGGAGCTGAAAGCAGGGCTTGTCATAGGATGCAGGGTTGGGAGGTTGGAAGTAGAAAGTAAAGACAGAGCTCCAAGAGGTCCAGTCCCACATATCAGGCACATCCTGAGATCCAGAATTTGGTGAATCCCATGTATCTGTTATGTTTTTCTTCTGTTTTTTTTTGTTTGTTTGTTTTTGTTTTTAAGGTGGTAGTCAATGCTCTCATAGGTGCCATACCTGCCATTCTGAATGTTTTGCTTGTCTGCCTCATTTTCTGGCTGATATTTTGTATCCTGGGAGTAAACTTCTTTTCTGGAAATTTTGGAAGATGCGTTAACAGAACAGATATAAACTCGGTTATAAATTACAGCACTGTTGCAAGCAAAACTGAATGTGAAGGTGGAAATTTATCTTGGGTCACCCTTCCAGTCAACTTTGACAATGTGGGAATGGCTTACCTTGCCCTGCTGCAAGTGGTAAGTGCTGTTGGTATGATTTTTACTGTGAGGAGAGAAACCTTAAAAGAAACATAAATCATTTCTCAGTTTAATAAAAACACAGTGACTCCATTAAGATAGTAGAATCAAATCCTAATTCCCCATGTGGAAGCCATTGCCCTCTGGAATTGTTCCCCATTGAGCATCTCCAACTTTACTGTCTACTGAGCCTCAACCTCCCAACAATGCCCCTTTACATCTCACCCTATCTTATATGGTGCCTTACTCTCCAGAGCTCCAGCCAAGAAGGACTGGAGCCTCAGATGCAAAACCACACCATTAGCAGCAGTTCTCTATTGGAAGTCAGTCCCCTGTTCAAACCACAGTTGCCAGGTCTTAGGCAGACAGTGTAAACATGTAGCATCAGGAAAGCCTCAGCCAGGCTCTTTCCAGTAGTTGTTACACAGCGCCTCTAGAAATTTTTAAGGCAGAAATTTCCTTTTAAAAAAAAACTTTTTATCTTGTAGAAATGAAGAAGAAAAAAAACCCAAGACACCCATTTTTTAATTACCTTCTACTGTTCTTTTAACCGGACATTTTGTCCTGGACATTCATTCCTGTCTATCTTATATACATCTGCCCAGTGGGTCTTGCTTGCTGTTGTATGGCACTTGTCTGTTGATAGCAAGCCTATAATTATGTTCATGTTTATTTGCTTTTGTTACAGGCAACATTTAAGGGCTGGATGGATATTATGTATGCAGCTGTCGATTCCAGAGGGGTGAGCTTTTGTTCTACCATGTTCTAGAGTGCTAGGGTTAAATCAGGAATATCATGACTGCATAGATAGTCTAGAACTTCCCACATCATAGTTCCACGAGCCAGCGTTCTTTGCCTTGTTTTCTTGGGACAATAACTATGAAAAAGGGACAAAAGAGGTTCTTATTCATCCTTCCATGAGTATTACATCCTATCTTGCTCCAAAGTCCAGTCCTGTTTCCCCATAGTGACCAGGGAGAAACCTCTCAAGGAGGAGATGGGGCCAGAAACAATAGAATCACAGGATGCCTTGATTTTCCTCTCTTACTTCTTTTCCAAATGGGTATTCGGGCAGAAACCAAATTTCAAAAGGTAATAGCCCTGAACTGTGGGAGAATATTACAGCTGGACTAGCGTCTGATAAGAGAGACCTTCCCATGGCTCCAGGCTCAGAGACTAAATGGGTTTCTGGTGATTGCCAACTGTAAAATTCTAGTTAAGTAAAAAGTAATCATGGATTCTGAAAGTTGGAGGAGTACTCAGCCATCTAGTCCATTTCTATGTCCCATTTGGGAAAATCGAGAATTGGAAAGGAAGAGTATTGCCCAAAACCATGGAGTAAGCAAATGATTGAATCAAGAATGGAATCAGCATTGTTTATTTTTTTCCTATAAGCACACACGTTGTTGTTCTGTTTGAGAGTCTGCAGAGCCTGGCACATAGTAGGTATGTGAGCTGGTAGTGGCAGTGGAGGTGGTATGAAAAGTGGGTTATTTTTTTTAATGTAGGCTCCATGCCCAGTGTGGAGCCAAATGTGGGGCTTGAACTCATGACCCTGAGATCAAGACCTGAGCTGAGATCAAGAGTCAGATGCTTAATTGACCGAGCCACCCATGCATGCCAAGAAATGTTATAGCAGTAGTAGTAGAGGCAATTTATAAAAAAGACAGTATTTTAAAATATTAATGTGCTTTTTTTTTTTTTTTGTCTTTTGAATATATGACCTTCATCTTAGTTTAACTTAGACATCCTTGTGCCTTGAAGTGGAGATGGGAGATGGGGAGGAAATCTTATGCAGATGTATGCAGGAAGAGGTGTGTGGCTTACATCTTCCCTGAATGAATGATAGATGGGTGGAGGTGTGTGGAGGGATGCCCATCCTGATGCTGGTCCTGGAACATTATGGCTGGTGTGTATATACTGGCTTCTAGCACGATGATGCCCTTGTCTGTGTAGTCACAGAGAATCTTGCTGGTCTCAAATATTGGTGAAACCATGGGCCTTTCTCCCCACTCAATTCCTCCTGGTCTCAAACACTGACTCTATGACATGTCCTCTACATGGTCCCCTGACCCAGCAGTCTACTCCCATCTCTTGCCAAAAGCCCATCATGGCAGGCCTATGGCTATCGACTCCATGTCCAAGCCTCATGAAAACCAAAAAATTTGAGAGACTCTCTCTAATTATGCTACTCTAACCTCTTAACTCATCCTGCCTGTGCAGTGTATCCCAGGCCTTCCCAGCAGCAGCTTCCTCTTAGAAAAATACAGAATTTGAGGAAGAATATCCTCTTTGTACCCCCATGTTCTCTTCAATTTACTGAATCCCAAGTCCCTTCTCCAAACCCAAAGAGGGTAAATCAGGACACACATCTCAAGGCTTTGATGTTCTCTGTCTCTCTCTTTTTCTGACAATTCCCTAGGTACAACAGGGGTGATTTTTTGTCCTTTCCTCTTCCTATTTGAACCTCTCTTTGCAGGACTGTTAGCCTGCTATATAATCTTATTTTATTTTATTTTTTTTATTTTTTAAGATTTTATTTATTTATTTGACAGAGAGAGACACAGCAAGAGAGTGAACACAGGCAGGGGGAGTGGGAGAGGGAGAAGGAGCAAGGAGCCCGCAGAGCAGGGAGCCCGATGTGGGGCTCCATCCCAGGACCCTGAGATCATGACCTGAGCCGAAGGCAGATGCCTAACAACTGAGCCACCCAGGCGCCCCTGTAATCTTATTTTAAATATCAGATGCTGATAGTAATTCTTTCTTTCCATCGTATCGTTTCTGTACTAATGCCTACCCCTAGTTCAAACAAATGGACATCTCAAGCCAACTGGGACTAAGGTCATGTGCTCTTCAAGACAAAAGACAAAAGTATTTTCAAATATTACCTTCATTATATTAGTCTGTATGGTGGGTGTTAAATAACAAATATCATAAAAACATTCAAGGGGTGACAGAGCTATCAACACTCATACCTGTATCTTTGAGTGTGATCTGGAGAAAGAAGAGAAATTGTCCTGACACCTATGCCCAAAGTGTATAAAGCCAATGTCAATGTAAAGAACTTGTATGAAAGGGATTTTGGATGCTTTTGGTCATACTCTGAGTTGGGGGAACTTGGTTGTAGTCTGTTCTATAGCTTGGTTGGTGTCTGTTCTATAGCTTGACTATTCATTCACTCATCCATCCATCCATCCAAACATTCATTCAATGTGTATTGAGAATCTACATGTCACAAAGTATTTTAGGACCTAGGAATTCAAGAGTGACAGGACACAAGCACAGACCAAATACAACAGTGGGCTCTCATATGAAGGATGTTATCATTCATCAAGCTGGTAGTTAGTCACTGTGCCTGATGGGACTGTGCCCCTTCTCCAGTGGCCTTATTTCCAGTCTGGCTCCTTACAGTTATGTGTCCATATAGACATCCTAGACACCCTCTCAAAGGACACGTGATCAGGCCACTCCCCTCTCTTACAATCCTTTCATGATTCTCCATTGCTTAGAAGAAAAAGTCTAACCCTCTTGTCACATGCCCTCCCATTGCATGGTACCAGTCAGGTTCCTCTAGGGGAAACTAAAAGAGGGTTTCCCGGCAGGGGCCATGGCTGTTCAGGAACCCAAGTAGTTAATGTTACTGCTGAGAAACACTTTGGTCTTCTAGATAAGCCAGTTAAGATGGCTTATAATTTTCTCCAGTAATTGTTTTCTTTTCTTTTTAAAAAATCCCTAACAGAAAGATCTACAGCCAGGGTTTGAGGAGAAACCAGAAAACTACCTTTTCTTCGTGGCTTTTATCATCTTTGGTTCATTCTTTACACTGAATCTTTTTATTGGTGTTATTATTGACAACTTCAACCAACAGCAGAAAAAGATAAGTATGGGGGTTGTCCTGATTTGGTATTTTCACCTCTCTTTTCCAAAGGGCTTGGATGGAACACAGTTCTAATCTAGATTGCTGTGCAAAGTAACGTTTATCATCTGTATGGGAACAAAGCTACCTGGAGAAGATTCTGGAAGATATGGCTAAAAAGAGACTGAGAACAGCTGGGTTTTATTAAATCATTGTTTTTACTTTCCATTCTACCTTCTTAAATGGGGGGCATTGTTAAACCCCAACAGAAAAACAAGTACCAGGATTAGTATTTATGACACTATAGTCATATTTTAATAACCTTTCAAGTGTACCTTGTTATCCAGGATAAAAAGAAAAACTCTTCTCTTCCAGCAAACTTGTGTCCCAGCTTCCAGCACGTAAGTCTAGCAGGTTTATTGAACTTGGAAAGATGTTTGGGGGAGCAGCAGGTTTTTTCAGTGAGATTTTTTTCTTCATACATTATAATAAACAGATGTTTATTTTTTTCTGATTCTGTAATTCACAGGGGATCTGTAGTAAATGTGGAAAATAAAGAAAGATTAAAAAAATTTAAACTACTCATAAGGTGACCATCAAATGATAACAATTTTAGATTAAGCTTTGTCATTTTGACATAATCTCTTCCAGTTACTTTCTCACTGAATATGTATGTATTCCTTGTACATGGTTGAGATTACATGATACTTTTAATTTTGTAGCTTCCCCTCCTTCCCATGAGTTATGGGCCCGTGTGATGAAATCATCTTTGTTATAAGAATTTTTCAGAGCTAAATTGCATCCCATTATTATGGATAAATAATAATTTATCTTAATCATTCCCTTATTTTTTGGACATTTAGATCATTTACAAATTTCTTGCTCTTTTAAAACAATCACGAACATTCCTGAAATTCTCTGTGTATCAGCAATTATTTCTTCAGGATAGGTTTCTAGAATTTAAGGCATTAAAGATATATTGTCAAATAACCTTTCAGAGCTGCTGTGCTAGGTACTCTCCTTTTGCAAGATGTAAATATGCCTGTTTGCTCTGTTCTCAGCATTCTTATTTTTATAATTTTTATGATCTTTTCCAGCTTGATGGTAAAAGTGTTATCTCATTGTTTTATATTCATTTATTTGGTCATTTGTGAGGTTATACACTTTTTCACAGATTGATGGCTGTATTTCTCCGTTTGTCTCTTTTTTAAAGTTGAGATTGTCATCTTTTTCTTATGTTTATAAGCAGTAAGTCCAACTTGTAACTTCTTATATTTCTATAATGACATTTTTTATTTATAGACATTTAGTGTTTTTATGGAGTCAGATTCCCAATCTTGTCCTTTTTGGCTTCTTCTCTTGCATGTAGGAACTGAATCCCAAAATCCTAAAATAGGATAACTAAATATTCACCTTTGGTTTTCCTAATTGTTTTTATGACTCAATTTTTTTTGAACTCTTGTAATCTATCCAAGATGTATCCTGATACTGATCAGCCTTCTTAGTATCTGCTGGGAGAGTCACTCATTGTCCTTCTGTAACTACATTGCTGCTGTTATTTGGAAGTGTGCTGTGTGCTGTGTAGAGTCACCTTTGTAATATGCAGCTTGATTGCAATCAATCCCTGCAATTTGGATGTTAAGGCCTTGTGATTTTAGCTGGAAGCTTACATTTGAAATCACTGTTTTGATCAGGCCATGGTATTTTGTTTTGTTTTGCTTTACTAAAAAGAACCTACAAGACCTATCACCCAACATGTTTATTGACTTAAGAACATATTTATGGCATCTATGCCCTTATCCAATCCTGTTACCAGATTTTTTAATAGAGCAAGTGACATCACACTGTTTCACCCACATATATTTCAAAACATATCTCTTTTTAAAGATAACCACAATTCCATTACCACACCTAAGAAGTTTAACATGAATTCTCTAAATCTGTCAAATATCCAGTCAACATTCAAATTTCCTTGATTCTTTATTTTCTTAAAATATTTATTCATTTATTCATTCTCTGATCAATTGATATGCTTTTGAGATCAGGATTAAAATCAGGTCCTCCCGTCTGACAGATTCCTTGCTCTCTGGAATGACAAGATATTCCAGGGCTAAATCATACTTTTGTGCCAGATCAAGAATCAGCCATTTCTCTAAGGAGTTCTGGGTTTTTTTGTGGGGGGGAGGTGGTATTCTGAGATCACAACCTGAAATGCTCATTGTTATTGCTTCAAAGCTTTTTCAGTGGACAGAGCTACTTCAGATTTAGGACTTCAAGGAAATGTGTGTGGAAATATGAATACTGTTCATTCAAGTTCAGAACTACAAGGTTTTCACTTAACTTCTTCTCTAATAATAATCTGTATCTCCTCTTTTCCATGCTGAAAAAACTGATTCTCACGGGCATAGGAAGTAATAGAATTAAAAATTTCCATAATTACTCATTTTTGTTTTATCCCCTAAAACACACATAGGACAGTCTCAGAATAATAGTATTAATACACACTGCTGTGATGAATGTAATTACTAAAGACACTTGTATCTGCCAGGCATCCTGGAACAACCTGGTTAACTTCTAGGGCTGCATTTTTTTTTTCACAAAATTTTTTTACTGTGGTACAATATACACAACATGAAACTTACCACCTTAACCATTTTTCATGTACATTTCAGTGGTATTAAATACATTCATAATCTTGTGTAACCATCACCACTATCCATCCCCATAACTCTTTTCATCTTGTAAAACTCAAACTCTATACCTAATTAGACAATAACTCCCCATTCTCCTTCCCGCTAGCCCTTGGCAGCCACCATTCTACTGTTGCTATGAATTTGACTGTTCTAAGTATCTAATATAAATGGAATCATACAGTATTTGTCTTTTTGTGATTGAGTTATTTCACTTAGCATAATGTCTTCAAGGTTCATCCATGTTGTAGCATATTTCTGAATTTCCTTCCTTTTTAAGGCTGAATAATATTCCATTGTATATATATACCACATTTTGCTCATACATTCATCTGTTGATGGACACTTGGGTTGCTTCCACATTTTAGCTATTGTGAATAAAGCTGCTATGAATATGAGTGTTCAAATATCTCTTTGAAACCCTGCTTTCAATTCTTTTGGGTATACATCCAGAAGTGGAATTGCTGGATCATATGGTAATTCTATTTTTTAATTTTTTGAGGAACCACTGGATTTTTTCCAAAGAAGCTACCATTTTACATTCCCACCAACAGTGTAATTCTGATTTCTCTTCATGCTCACCAATGCTCGTCTTCTCTTTTTTTGATAGTAGCCATCCTAATGGGTATGAGGTGGTACCTCATTTTGGTTTTTATCTGCATTTCCCTAATGACTAGTGATATTGACTGTTTTTTCATGTGCTTGTTGGCTATTTGTATATCTTCTCTAGAGATGTCTATTCAAGTCCTTTGCCAGTTTTTGAATTGGAGTGTTTTATTTATTTATTTATTTATTTATTTATTTTGAGTGTAATTGACACATATTATATTTCTTTCAGGTGTACCACATAGTTATTTGACAAGTTTATATGTTATGCCATGATCATCACAAGTGTAGCTATCATCTGTCACCATACAACACTATTACAATATCACTGACTATATTCCTTATACTGTGCCTTTTGTGCCCATGACTTATTCATTCCATAAATGGAAGACTGTACTTCCCACTCCCCTCAACCATTTTACCCATCCCCTACCTCCCTCCCCTCTGAAAGCCCTCTGTTATTCTCTGTATTTGTAGGCCTGGTTCTGCTTTTTGTCTGTTTATTTGTTTTTTAGATTCCACATATGAGTGAAATCATATGGTATTTGTCTTTCTCAGTCTGACTTATTTCACTTAGCATAATACCCTTTAGGTCCATCCATGTCTAAATGGCATGAACTCATCCTTTTTTATGGTTGCATAATATTCCTATGTGTGTGTGTGTGTGTGTGTGTGTGTGTGTGTGTGGGCGCGCAGAAGTGCACATGCATGTGCACACACACATGTGTACCACATCTTCCTTATCCATTCAGCCATCAGTGGACACTTAGGTTTCTTTCATGTATTGGCTATAATAAATAAGGCTAACAATAAACATAGGGGTGCATATATCTTTTCAGATTAGTGTTTTCATTTTCTTTGGGTAAATACCCAGTAGTAGAAGTACTGGATTGTATGATATTTCTATTTTTAATTTTTTGAGGAACCTCCATACTGTTTTCCACAGTGACTGAATCATTTTGCATTCCCACCAGTAGTGCGTGAGGGGTTCTTTTTCTCCACATTCTTGGCAACACTTGTTGTTTTCTGTGTTTTTGATTTTAGCCATTCTGGCAGGTGTGAGGTGACATCTCATTGTAGTTTTGATTTGTATTTCCCTGATGATTAGTGATGTTGAGCACTTTTTCATGTATCGGTTGGCCATTTATATGTCTTCTTTGGAAAAAGACATATTAGGACCTCTGCCCATTTTTTAATTGGATTGTTGAGTTGTATAAGTTATATATTTTGGATATTTACCCCTTATTGGATATATCATTTACAAATATCTTCTCCCATTTAGTAAATTGCCTTTTTGTTTTGTTGATCATTTCATTCACTGTGAAAAAGCTTTTTATTTTGATGTAATCCTGATAACTTGTTTTTGCTTTTGTTTCCTTTGCCTCAGGAGACCTATCTAGAAAAATGTTGACAAAATTCAACAGTCATTCATGATAAAACTCTTAACAAAGTGGGTGTAGGGGGAACATACCTCAACATAATAAAGGCCATATATGAAAAAACCATGGCTAACATCATACTCAGTGGGAAAAAACTGAGAGCCTTTCCTCTAAGATCAGGAACAAGACAAGGATGTCCACTCTTGGCACTTTTATTTAACATTGTACTGGAAGTCCTAGCCACAACAATCAGATGAGAAAAATAAATGAGTCTTCCATATTGCTAATGAAGTTACACCATCACTATTTGCAGATGACATGATACTATACATACAAAATCCTAAAGACTCCACCAAAAAACTACTAGAAGCAATAAATGAATTCAGTAAAGCTGCAAGACACAAAATTAATACCCAGAAATTGGTAGCATTTCTATACAGTAATAATGAAGTAGCAGAAAGAGAAACTAAGAAAACAATTCCATTTAGAATTGCACCTAAAAGAATAAAATACCTAGGAATAAATTTAACCAAAGAGGTGAAAGACCTATACTCTGAAAACTAAAACACTGATGAAAGAAATTGAAGATGACACAAACAAATGGAAAGATATTCTATACTTGTGGATTAGAAGAATTGATATTGTTTAAATGTCCATACTACTCAAAGCAATCTACAGATTCAATGCAATCCCTATCAAAATACCAGCAGCATTTTTCACAGAGCTAGAACAAATAACACTAAAATTTGTATGGAACCACAAAAGACCCTGAATAATCAAAGCAATCTTGAGAAAAGAAGAACAAAGCTGGAGGTATCACAGTTCCAGATTTTAAGATATACTACAAGCCTGTAATAATCAAAACAGTATGGTATTGGCACAAAAATAGACACATAGATCAATGGAACAGAATAGAGAGGCCAGAAATAAACTCATACTTACATAGTGAATTAATCTATGACAAAGGAGGCAAGAATGTAAAATTGGTAAAGAACATTCTCTTCAATAAATGGTGCTGGGAAAACTGGACAACTACATGTAAAAGAATGAAACAATCACTTTCTAACACCATATACAAAAATAAACTCAAAATGGATTAAAGACCTAAATGTGAAACCTGAAACCATAAACATTCTAGAAGAGAACACAGATAGTAATTTCTCTGACATTGGCTGTTTTTGTTGTTGTTAAATTTTAGGAGTTTTCCATATATTCTGATTAATCCCTTATCAGATATATGATATATAAATATTTTCCCCATTCTGTGGGTTGCCTTTTTACTCCATTGATAGTATCTTTTGATGCACATAATTTTAAAATTTTCATGAAATCCAATTTGTCTATTTTTTCTTTTGTTATCTGTGCCTTTGGTATCATGTGCAAGAAATCATTGCCAGATCTAGTCTTATAAACTTTTGCCCTGTGTTTTCTTCAAAGAGTTTTTTTGTTTTAGATCTCACATTTATGTCTTTGATGTATTTTGAGCTATTTTTGTGTATGGTGTTAAGTAAGAATTTAACTTTATTCTTTTGCATGTGGATTTCCATTTTCCCTAGGACCATTGTTGAAAAGATGATCCTAGGGATGTATATTTTTGGTCCATACTGGTAGCGGGGAAAATTTAAATCCCACACCATCATCAAGGCAGGCCCAGATTCCCAGATTGTCAGGGAAGATGGGGTTATTACCCATAGTCCAGACTAAGACAGTTTCCTACTTGTCTTCCACTGCCCGTTGACAGATTCTGTTTTCTTCTTCACGCTTTCATCAGCAGCACTTAAGGAGTCTCGGATTCATGCAGGGACCTTGGCATAAACCTTTTCCACATGACTCCCTTATAGTTATTAAGGCCCAAGATTCTAGTTTTTACAGAGATTAGCAAATGCTCTTAGGCCAGCAGTGGCTTCAGGCTAATTTGCTACTCTTTGATCACTGTTGATTTTCAGACCCCAGAGATTTTCCTTACTTTTGTGCAAATTTAACTATACATTTTAAAAGAATTCTGTTCTAATTTACCCAGCATTTCTAGGTATTTTACTTCCTCCTAAAATTTCCAGAAATGAAAATTCTTGTTCATATTTCTATTTGTTCTTGCTCAAAAGTGAAAACATTTAAAGCTCTCTAGTTCTTTTTTCTCTGAGAATGGGTCTGGAAAATTTTCTTAATAGCAATATATGCATTTATTCATTTATTTAGGAGAATTTTAATTGCCATTTGGTTAGATTTTTGTTTAAATTTTTGTTACTAATATCTGCTTTTCTTGCATTGTGATTTGATTTATGCAACCTAAAATATACTCAATTTTTTAAAGATGTGGATGTTTGCAAAGAATATGTAATCTTTATTCATATTCTAAAAAGTAAGATATAGCTTATAAAAGTAGCATTTTTCCTTTCCTTAATTTAAATCTTGTTTCAGCCCTCCTATAGAGTCCAGCCTCTTTTGCTTCCCAGTGGAATTTTAGGAATTGTTGATAGAATGTAATGTAACTTTGAAACTATTTCTGAAAATTCAGAACTTGTTTCCAAAAAAACCCTGTTAATGATAATTAGCTCTCATCTTCTCCAAATACTTAGGTGGTGAAGACATTTTTATGACAGAAGAACAGAAGAAATACTATAATGCAATGAAAAAATTAGGATCCAAAAAACCTCAAAAGCCCATTCCAAGACCTCTGGTGAGAGCAATTGATTCGTTCTAAATACATAGATCCATTAAGTGGTCTTGAGCTCAGATATCTGCAGTGCTGTTCTTTATTTTTTAAGTTTACAGACATTATCTAAGAACTCAACAAAGACCCAGATACACTGGTGTCTGGCTCAAGTCCTTAGGAAAATTAGACATTCAAATTCAATAATAAGAACTTGAGCAACAACTTTCATTTGCTTTTTAGTGAGCACACAGTAGGTGCTTAGTATATACTCATTACAATGATGTAAACCTAATAGTTTGTTTTAACTAAATCTTTTTTTTAAATTTAAAGTCCAGTATAGTTAACATACAGTGTTATATTAGTTCCGGGTGTACAATGTAGTGATTCAACACTTCCATACGTAACCCAGTCCTCATCATGACAGGTGCACTCCTTAATCCCCCTCGACCACCTCCCCTCTGGTAACCATCAGTTCTCTATAGTTAAGAGTCTGTCTCTTGGTTTGCCTCTCTCTTTTTTGCCCCGTTGTTCATTTGTTTTGTTTCTTCAGTTCCACATATGTGTGGAAATCCTATGCCATTTGCCTTTCTCTGACTTATTTCACTTAGCATTATTCTCTCTAGCTCCATCCATGTCATTGCAAATGGCAAGATAGCATTCTTTTTATGGCTGAATAATATTCTTTTGTATATATACCACATCTTCTTGACCCATTCATCAGTTGATGGACACTTGGGCTGTTTCCATAATTTGGCTATTGTAGATAATGCTGCTATCAGTATTGGGGGGGAATGTATCCCTCTGAATTAGTATTTTTGTATTATTTGGGTAAATACCCAGTAGTGTGACTGCTGGATCTTAAGGTAGTTCTATTTTGGGGTTTTTGAGGAAACTCCATACTGTTTTTCACCAGCTTGTATTCCCACCAACAGTACGAGTGATCCTTTTTCTCCACATCCTCACCTATACCCATTGTTTCTTATGTTGTTAATTTTAGCCATTCTGACAGGTGTGAGGTGATATCTCATTATAGTTTTGACTAAATAGTGACCAATTTAAAGTGCATTTATAATATCATTTTCCAGCCTTTTCTGGTGTGAAGTCTAGGTCACGCATACTGGTTTCCACTTCCCCAGTATTTATGATAAAATGTTTATATTAGGACTTGACAAAAAAAAGGGGCAGATAGTAAATATTGTAGTCTCTGCAGGCCATGCAGTCTCTGCCATGTAACACAGAAGCAGCCGTAGACAGTGTAGAGCAAGTGTGCACGGCTGCGCTCTAATGCAACTTGATTTATAGACACCAAAACTTGGATTTCTTTAATTTTCACATGTCAAAATTTTATTTTCCTTTTGAGTTCTTCTTTCCCCAACATTAAAAAATGTAAAATCACAGGCTGTACAAAAATCAGTAGTGGGCCAGATCTGGCCTACAGGATATAGTTTGCTGACCCTTGCTCTCGATGAATCTTGCTTCATCAGGTACTCCAGAGTTGCTTCATGTTCGCAGTCTAACTGAGGAGCTGGAACCTGCACGCATCAGATTATAAAGTAATATGCTAGGCATAGTTGGTAGCTCTGACAAGTAAGTTTGAAGGTTTTCAAGGCAGAGAGGGTCAATGGGAAAGTTCAGAAAAGTAGTATGGGAGAGGGGCTTGATATCCGAACCATGTATAGGATTTAGAGATTTTCATTTGAACATGAGACCCCAAATTATCAAAGGTATGTTTAGTTTACTGCTATTCCTATGACTCAGAAAAGAGCCTGGCTTAAAGTGTATTCTCAGTAATTATTAGTTGAATGAAAGAGTATGTTTTAGGGTACACACAGGGTCCGTCCCACTAGGATTAAATATTTGTATTGCACTAAAAATATCTGGGAATGTTAGGGCAAAGTGTTTAGAATTTATACAATGAAGAAATTTTTACTGAGCGGTTAATGAGACAATTATATCTGGAGAGGTTCTTATTTGAACTTGAGCCAACAAAAAAGACAAAGAGAATTTTTATTTACACGTGCATGCTGTGCGACCGCTGGCGCAATACCAGTTGGTCCTAGATTTGAAATGAACTAAAAGAATCATGAGACACAATAGATTCCCACATATTTAACCATTTATTTCATAAAGAATATGAATCAAGCAAGGCAGCACATAGCCAAACAGAAGTTGCAATGACACAGCTGCAGCTTCGAGGCCTCTCCCCTGCACTGGGCATGCTAAGCTGCAAGGGATGAGTTTCAGGTGGGCAAGGACTACTTTACCCGAGGCAAGCTTCTACCTCCATGCTTTAACTATGTCTTCTGGCATGTTCATCACATGGTTCATCTGGAAATAGGTGTCATGCCATAGCTCTCCCTGTGTAGCTACAGCTTACCAGTCAGGGCTTCACAAGGAGTAATTCCAACAAGCAGTTGTCATCTCCCCAGTTATGTATCATATTTACCTTAACTGCTGTGTTCCAGAGAGCAGTGTTGCATGAGATAAATACACATTCCAGGTGTCCCTAGTTTGAGTTTAGATTTTTAAATCAGCTGTTAACCCTTAACTCACAGCTTTATCTCCCCACAGACTTTTTTTTTTATCTCTAAAATCTAAATCTTATTTTTGACCTTTGGAACAAATGAATAGCAATTGCATGGGGGTGGAGGGGAATCTAGCTGTTTTAACCGGAGCAGTGATGCATTTTATTTTATTTAGCAGTAGAGGAAGGGATCTGGCCTCATTTCTGATTCTTTCTGAACCATCCACACAGATGATACTGAGGTGTAGGATTCACTGTACATTCTAAAGTGATATCGAATGCTTTTTGATATCTACCAGTTTAGGTAACTTGTATTCTTGATCTCCTCTGTTACTCTAAATACTGGAGTTAAACTATTAGGCCTAGGCTTACTCTCCCTCACTGTTTTTCTTGCCAATCACTGTGATTCCCTGGAGAGCACTCTTAAAAGTATCTTTTCTCCAGGCCCTTTCTGACTTCCTAGAAGCTTTCTCACACAGCAAATGCAACTGACTTTCAAGTTTCTTCTCCAGACTCCTTGATGAAAGTTTTAATGATTCTGGGACAAGATTTCAAAGACACCGACTTAAATGTAGTATCCCTCCAGTGCTGTCCCTACCCTCTTTCTTCTCATGGTCCTTGCTCTCCCTGACTGATACCGTCCACTCTCATGGTTTTAACTCATGTCAGTATTGGTGCTATTGAACTGCACATCTGCATTTCAGCTCTGCACCTGAGCTCCAGACCATACCTTTACCTGTCCAAGGTCCTCAGATTCCCCACTGGCCCCTCAAACTCAGTGTTCTCAGGACAGATCGTATCATTTCCCTCCAAAGTGCCTCATTCTCTGTTCTCTTGAATGGCTCCACCAACCAGAAACGATAGCCTCAGCCTATCATTTCCCCATAGCCATCTCCATTCAAACACTCTCTTACTCCTTCTGCATCTACTTCCATATTAGCTCTTAAACCTAAATGCTTATATCCCTCTCCACTATTACCACCACAAACCAACATCATCTTTTGTCTGATTACCATAAGAGATACCTAGGGTTCTAAAAATGATTCTCAGGAGTTTATGAGTTTTCTAAATAGACTAGTGTATGTATATTTCAATTAGATGATAATATGATATAAAATACCTTAATGTATACATATATTGTAAATCAACCCATTTACAGTCAAGAATACCATACAAGATTTGTGTCTGAGTTTGTGTTTAAGAATAGTTTTCCACTAAGTAAAGAGAAGTAGTGCTTCACAGCTGTTAGATTACAGAAAATATAGCTAGACAATTGAGTCATTTCACTGTACGTGGTGGATCAGGCATGCTAACTTGAGCTAGAATCTGAACCAGAGCAATTAACATATACTTACTTTGTGAGCAGTATGACCATCTATGTACCAACCAATATGTAAGTTCACCATCAATAATAAAATGAAATAATCAATTTTTCTATTTCTGTTTTTAGTCATCATTACATCACAATCCCATTTATCTAGCCTTATTTTCAAGTGAACCACATTTAGAAAATTGGCGTTCAAGAAATGCTTGAATACAGAGTTTTGGTTAAGTATATTTAGGTCTGATAATTCTGAATTAACAAGTGGAGGCTTGGAGATGTTAATTCCATTTCGTCCAACATAATTATGTGAGTAGGTATTCTCTGTGTTAATATTATTGAAGCCCAAATAAAGAAACAGATGAAATATAGAAACTGAAGTTCATCTTTTTATTATTAAATCCAACAGGAGCTGTTTTATTTCAGTAAAACATCATCACAACAGTTTTTTCGTTTTAAAATGGAATTAAAGCTGTAAGCCTACAACTTCAAAAACAGTTATGTAATTAAATTTAAATGAAAATGTAAATGCAAGAATTTCTTGTTGTTTAAAAAGGGTGTGCATTTTTTAAGAAACTGCTTCAATTTTAAGAGAGGACAAATTCTGTTGTATGTGCCTTTTTTGTGTATGTGATTTCATTCTTACAGTGCAAAATGATCTAAGATTCCTTTTTTCTTTTCCCTCTCAGAATAAATGCCAGGGTCTCGTGTTTGACCTAGTCACAAGCCAGGTCTTTGACATCATCATCATCATCCTCATTTTCCTCAACATGCTTAGCATGATGGCTGAATCAGATGACCAGTCTGAAGCCACGAAACTCGTCCTTGAGCGTCTCAACCTGGCCTTTGTGGTCATCTTTACAATTGAGTGTCTCACCAAAATCTTTGCTTTGAGGCAATACTACTTCACCATTGGCTGGAATTTATTTGATTGTGTGATTGTGGTTCTTTCTATTGTTAGTAAGTAATATCAGAAACCCAAGAGGCTTTAATCTGAGAGCTAGAAGTAAATCTTACCATTTGGAAGTATGTCCAAACTATCCACAAAGCAACAAATTAGGCTTAATGTGGTTTCTGAAAAAATAGACAGGTGTATTGATGCCATTCTCTACTGGGTAGTTGCTAGGAGATACAGAGCAATTTTCATTCCCTTGACTGTTTACACTACTGAAATGGAGTTAAATAATTGTGTGGATCCGTTTATTCAATGGAGATAGACAAAACTAAGATGACCTTAAAGTGTTTGTGGGGATACCTGGTATATCCAGGTAACTGAGTCAAAGGTCTACCTTTCATGGGCAACTATAAGCTCTCATGAGCATCTTTTAGTCTTAAGGATTTGGTACTTAGTTCCCATGGTTTTCTGTAGTTCAAAAATCCATGTGGATGTCAGATCACAATTATTGCTCCCCTGTGACATTGCTAGGCCTTCTCTCACCTCCTATATAGGACCTCCATAGCCCAACCTAGACTGGGTTTCCAAGAGTGTGTCATGAGGGCAAGCAGTGCTTTCTCTCTATTCTGTATCCCATGTTAACTTAAACCACAGCATTAACTATGCTTGTCTCAACTGCTTGGAGCCCATTCACCAACCAGTCTTGCTCTATAATCAGTATATTTTTCTTAACATAGGCAGGATTAACTCTTAAGATTTGTGGAAGAAGAATAGAGAAAAAAAGGGTTGTTTCCATATACCTTTTTTAAAACACACACACACATCAACTTTGAAATTAAATTCTTCATGGCTAAACCATAAGAGTTTCCACTCTGGGTTTTTACAGTTTGCTTTTAACTAAACCGATAATTTGACTTTTTATAATTGTGTGCAACCACCCAGGGGCCATTCTCATAGTTCAAAAAGCAATGAAGACAATGAAAACTGATTTCACAATTGGAAGCTTTTGTACTATTTCAGAAAGAATGTGTTAAACAGATATGTGAGATCAAAATATTTTGGTTCCTATCACTACAGCAGCAATGCAGATGTTTCTAAGAACAAGAAAATGGTACAGTTCATAGTCTGTTCTGGTTTCTAAGCCATGAAGTTTATGTAGATAAAGTTCAGAAATAGATCCTTCCACACACCTCCAGTGAAATAGACTGCAAATCTTTATCAGTCAATTCCAATTCCAAGTCCTGGTGAAATTGACAGCAGCAATAAGGTCAGAAAATGATGGTAGAATGACTCTGGCACAGCCCTCTGAGAACTTGAAGAACCCCTTCCTCCAATATGCAGAGAGCAGCTCATTTTTTCCACTACTTACTGAACTCCTTCCAGGCAGTGCCAGCCAGCATGCAGGTTGTGGAAATATCTCTTACTTCTGTCCTTTGAACAACTGCTAGGCAATTGCAGTTACACAGCAGAGCACTGGATAGCATTTTGCTCCAGTGGATGAGAAAATCCACACACTGAGCCAAATCCTACTCACCAATGTGGGCAGCATTTTATTTATTTATTATTTATTTTTTTAATTATTTATTTATTTATTTGGGCAGCATTTTATATACATTTGCCAGTAGATCTGCCACCCAACACTAAGCCTCTACACTTTCCCAAGGTCTTTCCTAAGCTTTTAGAGAAATACAAAATGAGTATGAGTCAAAGTGAATCCTTCTCTAGGAGTTGACAATGCGGTTTAGGTATTAAGACTTATTCACCTTAAAGAGTCAGAAAAAGAGAAATTACCTGCACACCATATCCCATGGTACACAAAAGAACTGAGTTCAGATAAAGGACAGATTACTGTAGGCTCCTATTAGTCAAAGAAATATTTGTGAAGGAGGTAGCCTTAAAGGGTGGACCTCCTCCAGTTGTTGTTAAGTTGGAACTTAATAAATTTACATCTCACTAGAGTTGGCTGTCCAATTAACATATGAATTCAACTTCGTTGGCACAATTGGGCAGTTGGTGAAATATATTATGAACTAGTTCTCTTTAGTCATTAGGGGATAGCAGACAATTTTGGCTGCCCATCACCTCTAATGCCTTTGAGGACCCCACCACCCAGAGCAAGAGCAAGGCCATGTCTACACAAGGCAAGCATGTTCCAGCCATTCTATAATGTTTGGGCCAAAATGTGAATTGTTTCAAATCTTGTATCAGTTGCTTACAGAATAGGCAATGAGAGAACAGGATGACATTTTAGGCCAAATAATCAGCTGTTTGCAGAAAACTTTGCTCGAGATGCTATTTTTAGAGGCATCTATAACAATAAGGAAAGTATCTTCAACTTAATCCCTTGAACTTTTTGAGTGGATCTCGGGAGTCCTTCCTTGGGATGAGCGTACTGACAAATATAAGAGCTCTGTGGCAGGTTCCACCTAGAGTTGAGCATCCCAACACCACCATCTCCTTCCAGCCCTGTCCTGTCCTCACCTGTAGGAAGCTGTGTTCAAATTCCCCTATGCAAGTAAAAACCTGCCTTTTTAAGGAGCTTTGGGGTTAGAAGTTCCACAATTTCCACTGAAAGCTCAGGCTTAAGCCAACCATCAATCAGTATCAGAAGTTTCTCCTTATGCTAATCTGAAGGACTCCATCCTTAGTTTATCTGCTTTCCATTCTATATATACAATAAATATGGAAAACTATTATATTTGTTATCTCATGAGTGACTTTCAAAACCCAATATAGATAATGCATTTCAAGTGTTTGAGATAAGTCACAATATAGCCTTTCATAAGCTGCATTCTCTTTCTTTTCCTTGGGTGTCTTCAATATTATAGACATCCTGTGTCATCTAAAGTTCCATCTAAAATTGTACAGTGCTTGGAAATTATTTTCCAAGTTAGGGCACAGATAGATATTTTCCCTAATATTGATAAAGAAAGTTCTTAATTTGTGTAGTGCACAAATTACAAAGTACTGATAAAAGTTGATCCCACTAAGATTCCAAGGCAGGAGAGAGAGGCTGGATCTGAAAGCAGGGTGCCTGCTGGAAATTAATTGCCTTATCTCCTTCTCCTAAGGTACAATGGTTTCTGCCTTGGAGAACCAGGAGCACATTCCCTTCCCTCCAACACTCTTCAGGATTGTCCGCTTGGCTCGGATTGGTCGGATCCTGAGACTTGTTCGGGCAGCACGAGGAATTAGGACTCTCCTTTTCGCTCTGATGATGTCTCTTCCCTCTCTATTCAACATCGGTCTTCTACTTTTTCTGGTTATGTTTATTTATGCCATTTTTGGTATGAGCTCTTTTTGCAGAGTGAAAGAGGAGCATGGAATTGATGACATATTCAACTTCAAAACTTTTGTCGGCAGCATACTCTGTCTCTTCCAGATCACCACATCAGCAGGCTGGGATGCCCTCCTCAAGCCCATGCTGCAATCAAAGGATTCATGCAACCCCAACTTAGACAGCCGTCACCTCCCTGCCATAGCCATCACCTACTTCGTCAGTTACATCATCATCTCCTTTCTCATTGTTGTCAACATGTACATTGCTGTGATTTTAGAGAATTTTAACACAGCCACTGAAGAAAGTGAGGACCCTTTGGGTGAAGATGACTTTGATATATTCTATGAAGTCTGGGAAAAGTTTGACCCAGAAGCAACACAGTTCATCAAATATTCTGCCCTTTCTGACTTTGCCGACGCCCTTCCTGAGCCTTTGCGCGTGGCAAAGCCCAATAAATTTCAATTTCTCATGATGGACTTGCCCATGGTGAGTGGAGATCGTCTCCACTGCCTGGATATTCTCTTCGCATTTACCACTAGGGTACTCGGTGACTCCGGTGGCCTGGACAGCATGAAAGTGATGATGGAGGAGAAGTTCATGGAAGCCAACCCTTCCAAGAAGTTATATGAACCCATAGTCACCACCACCAAGAGGAAGGAAGAGGAAAGATGTGCTGCTGTTATTCAAAAGGCCTTTCGAAAATACAGGCTGAAGATGTCCACAGGTGCCTTGGAAGACAGGCCCCATTCACCACTCCACACACTCTGCAATGGAGACCTGTCCAGCTCTGGGGTGGCCGAGGGCAAAGTCCACTATGACTGAGCCCCTACTTCCACTCCTACCTCACAGCCTCACAACCTGGCCTCTGGCATCTGAGCTCCAGGGGTCCACAGCTCAGTGTGTGAACAAGCAGTTGACTCCCTGAACTAGCCATCCCATTTTTTTCTGCCTAAAAGAAGTGATATTTCAATGTTTATTTCAAACAGTTCTTACAGGGATAGAAGATAAGGCTGTCTATGAATCACTGGTACTGTTTTAGCAAGGAAAAAGACACTCGAAGGGCTATAAAGGACACACCAATGTCAGGATTAAAACACAGTTCAAATCATGTCAAAAAAGAATAAGAAACAAAAAACATGTTAAAAATTTAGATAGTGTTTTTCCATACTGTTTCTAGGTACATTGCTCGAAACCTTTGTTCAGTGTTTTCCCCAATGCAAGTATGTGGCTTATCACATATAACTCTCTTGTATGCTGAGTAAAAATTCAAAACCTGCCAATAAATAAATAGCTTATTACAGATATTTTTACCAACATTAGTATTTTGGGTTTATTTTGAACAAAAGGTGTGATCTTGTCATTTACCACCCTATCTTTCACCAGCTACAATCTCCGTTATATACATTTGGAAAAAAATAAATAAATGAGACTTTCAGTTTGTATTTTCATTCAGATGGTATATTCATTTAGATGTATTTCATTCAGATGGTACATTTCATTCAAAAAATCTTCTTTGGTGGCTACGTAAGTAGCCATTCAAAAGTGGTGCTTTGTTTGGAATTAAGATGGGAGCCCATCATATGCTGATAAGTGTATAACAATTGGCTCTTCAGGAGAAAAAGGTGCCACGATTTGTAACATGTATTGATTTCTGTGGTGAATACACCCATCAGGACTGACTTCAGTCTACCACCATGATATTCCTGAATGTGAAGTTGGGAAGAGATGCCCAATCAGTTCTTGTGAGCTGGCCCTAGCTGACTCCAGCACAGCACTGGCTGGAACCAATAAGAAAGCCTCATTTAAAAAATCTGTGGTGGCCACCGTGGACTGAGAGAGCACCTTCTTAGCCACACCTGGACCCTGGTGTTGGAGAGCCAGAGAATGTACTGGTCAGCCAGTGATCTTAGCTTCATGACCCCTGTATTCGGTTCTGGCTGAATGCGTGAAATGCAGTCCAGAGAACAACCCAGGCCCATCAAAAGGCCCAAGACTTCCCTAAAACCTGGAGATGCCCAGAGACCAAACAAGACATCAGGCCTGGCAAGAAGCTGCCCTGGAAGTAAAAAACCTACATCGTGATAATTGAAATGTGGAGGAAAACCCTGTGCAAACCAGTCCCGCAGATAGGCTGGAGGGGCTGGCATGCCATCAGCAGCCCAATGTCTGAGGTCTGAGCCTCTGAGCCTCTGACTGGCTCCTCCTTGCCCAGCACTGGGTGCTCTGGTGCACTGAGTCGGTGATTGTTTTCAGTGTGTATTCACATCCAGGACTTGAATTTTATGAGTTTTGTAGGCAGCTTTATGCTCTGGAGCATTGGCAAAATATCAATACTATCATTATCAATACCTAATTTTTACTTGTGGTTGCTGTGCGTCAGGCACTGGCTGAGCATTTGTCACGAATAATCTCAATTGTACCTCACAGTAACCCAATGAGTGTGCGGTCACTCAGCTGGTGGTGCCTGAGTCTCTGTGCCATGCTGGGGAAGGGGAGTGGGTGGTCCCAGAGCCAGGAAACCTTTGAGACAGGGCCACAGGGGCTCCCCTGCAGGGCTGCAGGGCCTCATAGAAATCACCAGTTCCAAAGTCATGGCCAGTTCCACCTGAGGCACTGTGGATGACTGATGACTTCCCTAAAAGATGCCTCTGATTATGAACACTGGGTGTTTTACTGATGCCTACCAAATTTTCTGAACAAGGTGGCTGGCCATCATTCCAGCAGGAATACCTTCTGGCTGGAGGTAGGGGAGGCTCTGGAAGGATGTGGTCTTGCCCATCCCAGATTACAGTTTAAGGGCCTGGGTGTGATCTGTTCTGTGCAGAAGCTTCGCCTTTCCCATAAACACCTGTCCATCCCCAGATGGTCCCCTTTTGCCAAGGCTGGGTTCCTGAAGCCAGCTCTCGGAGAGGACGAGATCTGCTTAGCTTTAGCAAGAAACTGAGCCACACTTCCTTCACTAGATGGCAGCAAATGCCCAACATGCTTTTTTCTGAGCACTGCACAGCATCTGTGTGTGAGCCTGGCCCCCTCAAAGAGCCAGAGGGCTAAGGGAGGAAAGTCAAGGCAGGAAGTGGTGAATTATCTAAATCATGGATGGGTGCTAGAGAGCTCTCCCCCGCTGAGAAAGCTCTCACTGTTTGAGGATCCAGGATACCCCCCAAGACAGAGATGATAGTCTGAGCTCCGTCCTCCTGGGGCCATGCTGAATGTCCAGGGCAAACAGCCCTACAGGCACAAGAAGCTAGCTGTCTTGTCTTCTGAGTCTTATTTCCAAGCACATCAGCCCCTGCTTAATTCAATCAACAAACATGTTCCTGAGGGTCAGTGCAGTACCATCCTGTGTAAACTGCTCAGAACCAATGGCCCTTAACCTCCAGAGCATATATGCTGATTGGGAAGAGTATTAGACAAGCATTCATGTGATGATAATACAGTGCAACAGAAAAGGTGCAGTAAACCAAGGACACCCTTCTGCTCTGAGAGTGTCACTGTAGGCAGGCTCCCGGGAAGGCTTCATGAAAGAGAGTGGGGCACCCGAGATGAGACTGATAGATGTACAGGATTGTGGCGGGGCAGGGGGAGTTTTGTTCGGGAGGGTGTTTGAAGTGGAAGGGACAGCAGAGTGTAAGGAGTATAAGGAGAAAGTGTAGAAAGTGTAAGGAAGTACCAGCTATCCAACTGACCAATTGGGACTTAAGAGTATAGTTGGTGGAGCAGCCCCAATAGAATCTTAGGAATGGGTTGTTTTGTGAAGAGCCTTAAATGCCAGAGTGAGGAGTTACAACATATTTAGGTAATAGGGAGGCATTGAAGGTATTTGAAAGAGGGAGAAAAATTAATCAGACAGAGCATGCAGGGTGGAATGAGGTGGAAAGAGAGCAGAATACTGGTCCTGGAGGGGAAGAGGCACTGAGTGAGAAGAGAGGCAGGGCCAATGAAGTGTGACCAACGTTTGTGCCAACTAACTGGCCATGGCAGAAGGGTCTAAGGGAAACCTTAGGATTTTTGTTGGGGTGACAAGATAGGTAGCAGTACAAGTTACCAAGTTAATGAGTATAGAAGGGCAAGGGTTTGTTTGGTTTCATGGCTGTGGTAGAGGAAAAATTTAAAATTAATTCAGTTTGGAGCATTTTGAAGGTTTAAGGCGCCCTGTCCAAGTGACAGTATCCAGCCAGGAACTTGAGGATACGATATGAACAGGAGTCCTCAGCACAGGGATGACATTTGAAACCACAGGAGCAGATGAAATCATGGGGAAGTGGAGCATACCCAGATCTGGGAGGAGGCAGAGGACTCGTCCCGGGGGCATACTTTCAGAGAGTAAAGATGATGAGGAGAGACAGTTCAGGGAGGGGGTGTGGGAAGGTAGGTGAAGGCAAACACCATGACATGCAGTTTGGGCATGGAGCAGTCTTCATGAGAAATTCCCAGCCAACAAGATGAGTGACATGGTCCCACCTTTTCATCCCTTCCACCAAGAAGCAAGCAAGGAGCCAGGACATAGCATAGTTGTGTTCCAGGGAAGGATCCCACTCCCTGTGTAAGGAAATGCCTACTCTTCCACCTTTTTATTGAGCAAGCATGAGAACTTGCCTTATAAACAATCCAGGCTCAGGAGCCAGCTGTCCTGGGGAGCTGTCTTGGAATGTCATCTACTAGTGCTCAGTGCCCTTGGGAAAGTTGAAATCCTGTACAGCTCCTCCTGCTCAAGGAGGGGGAGCCACTGGTCCCAGATAGCTTGTTGCCTGGCAACCCAGAGAGAAGCTCCAGGGTCATTCGCTGGGCAATCCTATCCGTCGCTGCGCAAGGAGTAATCATAGAGGCGGTGAGAAAACAGGTGCTAACATTTATTGAGCACTTACTCTGGACTCGGCTGCCACTTTAGCAGGATTACCCCGCTTAATCTGCACGACAGCTTTATTAGACATAGACTATTTTTAATCTTCATTGTTCTGAAGAGAATACTGAAGCATGTGGAGGAAGTAAGAGGCTAGTTCAAACCGAAGCAGTCTGGCTACAGAGCTGAAGCTATCAAGCACTGCACCACACCAGCCAGACACGAAGGGGTAGTGTGACTGCAATTGAAGGAGGACACAGAGTTTCCCTGGTAACGTTCTGTGAACCTCTCACCATCCATCTCCTCTCCTCTGGAGATGATGCATGTTTTTGAAGTTCTTCCATTGTGGAAGCATCCACTACATGGGGAGATGCAGATGCTGTGCCCCCTCTGCAAATTCTGCATCCTCAGTTCTGTCAATGTACTTGGTTCTCTAACATTTTGACCTAGTTTCCATCCTTTTATCATTCTCTCCCTCCTCCAGGCAAACTCCTTTAGCAGCTGGTGGAAAGAGAGCACAATACTTGTCCCCTCTAGCAGGGGGCAGGAGCAGAATCTCCCCCGCTTTTTGGACAATATATGTACAGCTATTAATGCAGGCTTCAAGTGTGCTAATGTAATAGTGGTGGTACAAGAGGTATGGTGGCCATGCTGATTTCGTCTGTCTTAATCTCCATCAGTCCCCCACCCAAGCCACCCGGAAAGAGCATACAGTCCAACGAAAACCACTGTGTCTGCTCAGCCATTGCAACTTCAAGTGCCTTTACCTCCTCTAAGCTCTTTCTATATTTAAAAATCGCTTCTGGATACAAGTCACACTGATGGTGCATGCATACTCTATTTCCCCCCAGCTTTATTGAGGTATAAAAATTGTATATATTTAAGGTGTACAACATGATGGTTTGATATATGTATACATTGTGAAATGATCGCCACAATCAAGCTAATTCACACATCCATCACCTCTGTTTCCTTTTTTTTTTGGCACGCTGAGAAAACATAAGATCTACTCTCTTAGCAAATTCCTAGTATACAGTACAGTATTATTAACTATAGTCACCTTGCTGTACATTCAATTCCCAGGACTTATTCATCTTATACCTTTATATACCGTCTTGTACCCTTTAACTAGTATATCTGTTTCCCTCACTCCACCCCATGCCCCCAGCTCCTGGTAACCATCTTTCTACTTTCTGGTTCTATGAGTTTGACGTATTTTAGATTTCATATATAAGTGAGGTCATGCAGTATTTGTCTTTCTGTGTCTGGCTTATTTCAGTTAGCATAATGCCCTCCAGTTTCTTCTGTGTTGTCACAAATGGCAAGATTTCCTTCTTTTTCATGGCTACACGGTATTCTGTTACCATTCCAAATGATATTCCATTCACATTTTAAAAACCTGTTTATCTGTTGATGGACACAGGTTGTTTTCACATCTTGGTGGTTATGAAAAAGGCTGCAATGATAATTAAAGGGCAGATACCTCTTCGAGACAGTAATTTCATTTCCTTTGGATAAATATCCAGTAATGGGTTTGCTGGATTGTACAGTTAGTTTTATTTTGAATTTTTTGAGGAACTTCCATACTGTTTTCCACAATAGCTATACCAATTTACATTCACACCAACAGTATATAAGGGTTCCCCTTATGCCACACCTTAACTGACACTTGTTATATTTTATCTTTTTGATAATAGCCATTCTAACAAGTGTGAGGTGATGTTTATTGTTTTGATTTTCAGTTCCCTGATTATTAGTGATATTGAGTACCTTTTAATGTACCTGTTGGCTATTTGTATATCTTCTTTGGAAAAATGCCTACTCAGGTCCTTTGTGCATTTTTTAATTGGGTTGTTTGGTTTTTTGCTATTGAGTTGTTTGAGTCCCTTATATATTTTGGATATTAACCCTGTATCTGATATATGCTTTGCAAATATTTTCTTCCATTCTGTAGGTTGCCTTTTCCTTTTGTTGATGGTTTCCTTTGCTGTACAGAAGCTTTTTAGTTTGATGTGGTCCCACCTGTTTATTTTTGCTTTGTTGTGCTTCTGGTGTCATATCCAAAAAATCATTGTCAAGACCAATGTCAAAGAGCTTTTCCCCTATGTTTTCTTCTAAGAGTTTTATGGTGTCATGTCTTACATCTTTGGATTGGAGAATTTAATCCATTTGCACTTAAAGTAAGTATTGCTAAGTAAGGACTTACTATTACAATTTTGTCAATTGTTTTCTGCCTCTTTGTAGTTCCTTTCCTCCCTCTTGTTTTCTTCCTTTGTTATTTATTTTTTCATAGTGGTATACTTTAATTCCTTTCTTTTTATCTTTTGTGTATCTCCTGGAGGTATTGTGTGTATGTGTGCGTGTGTGTGTGTGGTTATTACCATGAGGCTTACATAATACATCTTATAGCTGTAACAGTCTATTAATTTAAAAAACACGTTCAATCACATACAAAAACTCCATACCTTTACTTCCCCTCTCTCTACATTTCGTGATATTGATGCCATACTTTACATCTTTTTATATCGTGCATCCATTAACAAATTATTGTAGCTACATTTTTTATAACTTGAAGGATGTTTATTAAATTGTTCATCACAATAAAGTGAATTGAATAAATATGATTATTAAATAAATGACAAAATACCACACTAATCTCTGACTCACTGTATCTAAGTATACGTCCAAGATATTGTTTATTTTTGTTTTTGTTTTAACATTTTTTAAATTTTAATTCAATTAATTAACATATAATGTATTATTGGTCTCAGAGGTACAGGTCTGTGATTTGTCAGTCTTATATATAATACCCAGTACTCATTAGAACACATACCCTCCCCAAAGCCCATTACCCAGTTACCCCATTCCTCCACTCCTCTCCCTTCCAGCAACCCTCAGTTTGTTTCCTATGATTATGAGTCTCTTATGGTTTGCCTCCTCCTCTGGTTTCTTTTTCTTCTTCTTCTTTTTTTAATTTATTTATTTGTCAGAGAAAGAGAGAGCACAAGCGGGGGGAGCGGCAGGCAGAGGGAGAAGCAGGCTCCCCGCTGAGCAAGGAGCCCGATGTGGGACTTGATCCCAGGACCCTGGGATCATGACCTGAGCCAAAGGCAGATGTTTAACTGACTGAGCCACCCAGGCATCCTTCTCTCCCTGGTTTCATCTTGTTTTATTTTTTCCTCTCTTCCCCTAAGATTCCCTGTTTTGTTTCTTAAATTCCACATATCAGTGAGATCATATAATAACTGTCTTTCCCTGAGACTTATTTCACTTAACATAATACCGTCGTTGCAAATGGCAAGATTTCTTTTTTTTTTTTTGATGGCTGAGTAATATTTCATTGTATATATATACCACATCTTCTTTATCCACTCATCTGTCAATGGACATCTGGGCTCTTTCCATCATTTGGTTATTGTGAACATTGTGGCTATAAACATTGGGGTGCAGGTGCCCCTTCAGATCACTACATTTGTTATCTTTGGGGTAAATACGCAGTAGTGTAGCTACATTACTTTTTAAAATTTATTTATTTTTTAAAGATTTTATTTATTTATTTGACAGAGAGAGAGAGCGAGAGAAGGATCACAAGCAGGGGGAGTGGGAGAGGGAGAAGCAGGCTTCCCACTGAACAGCGAACCCGATGTGGGGCTCGATCCCAGGACCCTGGGATCATGACCTGAGCCGAAGGCAGACGCTTAACAACTGAGCCATCCAGACGCCCCACTACATTACCTTTAACACTACTGATTTTTAACTTTTTTTTTTTTGGTGCAAAAAAAAGGTGATTTTTTAAAGCATGGGGACAGGACCCTTGGGCAGAAAACCACTGCAGACTTTTAACTTTTATATTGGAGATAAAAGTGATTTATGCACCACCATTATAGTGTTAGAATATTCTGAGTTTGCCTATATGTTTACCTTTTTTTTTAAAGATTTTTAAAAAAATTTTTTTAAGATTTTATTTATTTATTTGAGAGAGAGAATGAGATAGAGAG